>NW_021703769.1:45905313-45987634 GCF_005190385.1 Monodon monoceros | reverse complement strand
AGCACAGGCTCCGGACGCGCAGGCTCAGCGGCCATGGCTCACGGGCCCAGCCGCTCCGCGGCATGTGGGATCTTCCCGGACCGGGGAACGAACCTGGGTCCCCTGCATCGGCAGGCGGACTCTCAACCACTGTGCCACCAGGGAAGCCCAGTCCATTAGTTTTTACACCAGGTCTCAAATCATTTTTTACTTACATGGCACAAGCCTGAAATCCTTTCCTGGTCCCTCTCTGCTACATCATTGGTGCACAGTTTGGTGAGTACCACCTGCTGCCTGAGGTGCAGCGCCCTCCCATGGCACATGGGGAACACCCTAGTGATGGAAGAGTCAGCCATGAACTCCAGCCCTTTGCAGAGTCATTTCCCACCCAGCTGTTAAATACAAGCAAATGTTTATCACGACCTACTCCACGCCGCTAATTCAGACTCCAGGACCCTAAACATGGTTTGGCTGGAATTTCCTGTTGCTGTGGAATAAAGCTTGTGCAATTGCCCCATGATGGGTCTCTAAAATGAGTGAGGCGTCAGGACTTCCCTGGTGGTCCAGTGGTTAAGAATCCGCCTTCCAACAGACGGTAGAGAATGGACTTGAGGACACGGGGAGGGGGAAGGGTAAGCTGGGACAAAGTGAGAGAGTAGCATTGGCATATATACGCTACCAAATGTAAAATAGATAGCTAGTGGGAAGCAGCCACATAGCACAGGGAGACCAGCTCGGTGCTTTGTGACCACCTAGAGGGGTGGGATAAGGAGGGTGGGAGGGAGACGCAAGAGGGAGGAGATATGTATAGCTGATTCACTTTGTTATACAGCAGAAACTAACACACCATTGTAAAGCAATTATACTCCGATAAAGATGTTTAAAAAAAAAGAGAAAAGAATCTGCCTTCCATTGCAGGATGGGGTGCGGGTTCGATTCCTGGTCAGGGAACTAAGATCCCACATGCTGCGGGGCAACTAAGCCCGTGTGCTCTAAGCCTGCGCTCCGCAGCAAAGATCCCGCGTGCAGCAACTAAGACCTGATGCTGCCAAATAAATAAAATAAAATGAGTGAGGCGTCAACAGTCCGGTGGACTCTGTGGTGTGCCACCAGACCGCCTTCCAGGAGGGACTTGTCCCCCAGCTGTTGGGCGTGCCCACCGCCGGCAGCCGTCAATGTCAGCCCCTGCAGGGGCGCTTCAGCTGCAGAGAGCACCATGGTCAGGGCAATAACCATGACCAGGGACTGATGGCCTCAGACATACAGAAGCCCAGCCATCTCAGCCCAACTCAGGACAGCGCCGCACATCATTCTCGCTCCCCGTGGGGCTGGCCATACCTGCACCGCAGCTGCACTTCTCCCTCTGTGACTCCTGCTTTCTTCCCCTGGAGGCCACAGGCATTCGTCCCACGGATGCTTCTTCGTAAACTTCTTGCTTCCTGGAGACCCCATCCTTCTTGCAATGACTAGCGTCTGTAAGAAGCAGGTAAACAGAGGCTGAGTGCCACATTCCAAGCAAATGCTCTGCCCACCCAGAGCATTAAATGCTCCTTAGAAATGAAGAGCTGCCAGCTACTTTCAACCAGGTAACGTCCTGGTGCTTGGAAGTCGTTTTCATTCATTTAAAATCTCATTGTAAACTTTACGTTAAAAGAATAAAAACTGAAAAAAGGCTGGACTCTAGTTAATTGTATGCATGGTGAAATATATATTTAGGGGAGAATACAGATGTCTACAATTTCCTTTGAAATACGCCAAAAATAAGATGGATTGATGGATGAGAAAGGGATGGATAGATGGATAAATGCGTGATAAAATAAGTATTGTAAAATGTTAATGGTAGAATCTAGGCGGTGTGTATATGGGTGTTCACTGAAAAATTCTTCCGACTTTGTTTGATATTTTTATTATAAAATATTGGAAAAATAACTATGTATAACCTTCCTAAGAAGGGCAGACTGGGAACCTTGTATGAATTTATTTCAAAGATAAGGTTAAGCCCATCTAGTACTGAAGATCATATCAGTATACATTCCCTGATATTTTAAATTCATTATTTATTCAGCAAACATTCATTGAACGTGTACTATGAACTTGTATATAGAGGAGATGTTCCAGGGAGGATAAAGAAATATAAGAGCTTTTTTCTGCAACTGTTATTACAGTAGATAAAACAAATACATAAGGAAAGTTAAATAATAATATTTCATGTCATATCATCCTTGACATAGATTTTTTAATGTGTTTATTAGTTCCACTGTCAGATACCATGTCTGGCAATTGGTAATAATTAATCATGACAATGACAGCCACTTACACAGAGCTCACCGGCCCCGTTCCAAGGGCTTCACGTGTGCAGATTTCCAACTAAAGGGGACATGACTGACTGAGGGCCCAGCCGCTGTGCTCCGTAATCTGTCACCGAATTTCCCAGCCAGTGACTGACCCCAGCAGGGATACTGAGTCAGGCCCATTGCTGAGAGACGGGGGGCTCCTTTGACGGCCATCACTGCCTCCGTGACCCCTGGGGCCTCCCCAGCCTTCCTCAGGCTGCACAGTGTTCTAGGGTGTTCCTCTCCCCTCCCCCTTCCTCCCCTCCCTCCTTCACAGGGAGGAGACTTGCATCTCAGCCGGATGGCTCTCCCAGCCTCCCACAGGCATCCCTCTAAGACAGTCTTTGCACAGTTGATCCTGTCTGGGTAACTTCATGTCAGAGGACCTGGACTAACACTTCTGTCCTGTGAGCAGTACTGTTGTTTTTTTTGTTTTGTTTTGTTTTTTTTGCGGGCCCCTCACTGTTGTTGTGGCCTCTCCCGTTGCGGAGCACAGGCTCCGGACGCGCAGGCTCAGCGGCCATGACTCACGGGCCCAGCCGCTCCGCGGCATGTGGGATCTTCCCGGACCGGGGCACGAACCCGTGTCCCCTGCATCGGCAGACGGACTCTCAACCACTGCGCCACCAGGGAAGCCCAGCAGTACTGTTTTTATCTTCATTTTACATACGAGGAACCTGAGGGAAGTAACTTGCGAAGGTCATACAGCTGAGCTGACATTCTGACCCGTGTCTCTGGCAACATCTTATTTCTAAGAAGATGGTGCTCTAGGGTGGGTCTTGAATGTTATAAGTTGGGAAGGCAGCATCTAGAGGTTATAACTGAGGAGGAGGAGGAGGAGGATGGTGATGGTGATGATGACAACTCGTGTATGAATGGTGCAGGCACTCTTCATCCAGTTTAATCCACAGCAACCTTGCGCGTAGTATTATCTCCACCCACATCATGCACCTGCTAAAAGGCAGAGCTGGCTCCTCCCCTGTGACTCTCCTTTGGGGTCTTACTCTTTTTTTTTTTTTTTTTTGGCATCTTTATTGGAGTATAATTGCTTTACAATGGTGTGTTAGTTTCTGCTTTATAACAAAGTGAATCAGTTATACGTATACATCTATCCCCATATCTCCTCCCTCCCACCTTCCCTATCCCACCCCTCTAGGTGGTCACAGAACACGGAGCTGATCTCCCTGTGCTATGTGGCTGCTTCCCACTAGCTATCTATTTTATGTTTGGTAGTGTATGAATGTCCATGCCACTCTCTCACTTTGTCCCAGCTTACCCTTCCCCCTCCCCGTGTCCTCAAGTCCATCCTCTACGTCTGGGGTCTTATTCTTGACTTGATGTGCTGCCACACTGCTGTGGAGAGATCTGGTATTTAGAACCTGCCCCTTTAAGACAGAAGGCGTGGAGGAGAGCAGTGCTGGAGGGGATGTGCAGCTCTCACCCTGTGTGCTTGGTTTGTGGCGCTGGGGGTGGGGGGGGGGGGGTTCTGATCTTACGGAAAGATACAGATATACAGGTACAGTGTATAGTGTTTGAGAGCAAGGCCGGGCTTTCATGGGGAGTTCTGCTTCACTGAGGTAAGAAACTTGGTGCCTGGGGCCCCGGGGATGCAGAAGAAGACAGGTGGGCAGCAGAGGCAGGACTGGGGTCTGACCAGGCCCTCTTGATAACGAGCTGCCTGGGCCACTCAGGTGCCCTGGACCGTTAGGCTTGGTTGTGCAGCAGCTTTCTTCAGGTTTGGGGCCAGTGCATCAACCATGTCCTGTATTTTCTGCGTTCTGACATATTAACAGCTGGGGCCTTGCTGACCCTCGATTTAGTAACATCCTAGAAATAGTCAACCACTCACCCCAGTGAGAGCACCTTTCAAATGCAAACCCACCCATCCAGAACCCACACCGCCACCACCCCCTTTATGGGCCTCTCCCAGCCTGGACCACTATCCCCCTGCCCTGATCACCCCAGGACCAGGCAGCAGACCACCTGGGACAGGCCTGTATCCCGGAGCCCACTGAAATTATTCAAGCTAGCCAAACCTAAGCCTGCCTGCCCTTCTCACCCATGTCTTCCCCGTGGAAACCACAGTGAAGGCTCTTGTCACAATACCGAGGGGGAAAGCGGGGGTGGGTGGGATGAACTGGGAACTTGGGATTAATATATACACACTACTGTATATAAAATAGATAACTAATGAGAACCAACTTTACAGCACAGAGAACTCTACTCAGTGCTCTGTGGTGACCTAAATGGGAAGGAAATCCAAAAAAGGGGAGGTATATGTTTACGTGTAGCTGATCCACTTTGCTGTACAGTGAAACTAACACAGCACTGTAAAGCAACTATACTCCAATAAAATTAATTAAAAAAAAAAAGCTCCTGCCACAGTTTCCCCCTTCCCTCTGCCTCCTCATCAACCATGGTGCTTCCCCGTGTGGCCCCCATGGTGACGGAAGCCAAGGGCGGCCCTTGCCAATCACTGATCTGTGTGCGAGCACCGTGCTGGGAACAGGCAGGTTGGGTCGGGCTGTCTGGCTGTCCAGGGCGACAGACAGGTCCCCTCATCCTGCACACCCAGAGGGAGATCTGAGCTCCGCACCAAGCATGTTCAGGACAGACCATGGGTTGAAACGTGGCCACTTCCTGTTCCTGTGATGTCATCCCATGATGTCATCATCCCGCACAATCTGTCCTGTGCTCTGCTGGGCAAAGTGGATTAAAGAATGAATGTATTCCCAACCACATGGATGGAACTTGAGGGCATTATGCTTAGGGAAATAAGTCAGACAGAGAAAGGCAAGTGCAGTATGATCTCATATGTGGAATCTAAAACAGAAACTAAAACCAAGGTCATAGAGAACAGATCGAGGCTGGAGGTGGGGTGTGGGGTGTGGGGAGCGGGTGAAGGGAGTCAAAAGGCACACACCTCCAGCTGTAAGTCATGGGATATAATATACTGCATGGCGACTGTAGTTAAAAGTACTGTACTGCACATTTGAAAGATGAGAAGAGGGTAGATCTTAAAAGTTCTCATCACAAGAAAAACATTCTGTAACTATGTATGGTGAGGCGTGTGAACTAGACTTACTGTGATCATTCTGCAATATAATCAAATACTGAACCCTTATGTTGTACAACTGAAACTGTTGTCATATGCCAATTAGACCTTAATTTTAAAAGACCACAATAAATTCGACCATAAGCACTAAAAAAGAAAATGGCGAATGCATTTAAATTCCTCACCATGATAATGCTGAGCATAATAGATTTCTTACCCTCCCTCCCCATTTCTTTCTAGTTTCAGTTAAATAAAATCAGAGTGAATTCTTGAGTGACTGTTTCCTCAGAGCATCACACCAAAGCTAACAGGATTTACCCTCAACACTCAAATCAACAAGTTAAAAATTGCGCTATGAAGAGATTTATAATTCTCGTTGTGTATCACCAGCTTGTTCTTCGGAAAAACTGAGCTGATTGAATTCAACTTCATTCCTTACAGTTATGTCAGTGTTTTAGTTGGAGTTACGTTAAATCTCTATTAAATTAAGGAATACTGTCATCTGTAGTATTTTGGGACTGCCAACAAGGAGACCATGATTTCTCTCCCCGTTATTTAAATCTTTCTTCATTTTTCCCATTAGGGTTACATAATTTTAAATGGTTCTTATTTATTGAGTTATATAATTCTTTTCTATTTAATTTCTGTAGCTATTATGATGGGGGAAGATAGTCAGTTTCTACTCTGTTACTAAGATTAAATAATGCAATTGATTTTTCATTTATAGGTAACATCCTATAATTTTCCTGAACCTATTTCCTCAGATAAATTTTTGTTGATTTTTGTGCAACCCTAAGATATGTAAATCATATCATTATGAAAACAACAGCAAAATATTAGACTCATACCTGTGCAAGTAATAGATATTCGTTTTAGAGGAATTGGAAGATATCAAAAGAGGATCATCATGGCCATCCCACCATTGTTATTACTGTCACTTATCACTTGTCATTTGCAGGTACTTCCCTTAAAGCTCTACTTGTCCCCATTTTATGGATGCGGAAACTGAGCCTCAGAGAGGTGGAGTAACACAGAACATTGAACACACACACTCTCACAGACACGTTCACACCGTAACTTACAGTGCTGGGTTTTAACCCAGTTCTGACTGAGTCAAAAGCCTTTACATTTAATAGCAGCAAAAAAGGAAACACTTGGGAATGAATTTAACTCAATAAACGTGGGGAAATGTTGAAAGAAAATTAAAATACCTCAGGGGAAAATAAATGCTCTGAGAAATCAACAAATTTGAGCCTTGTCTCTTTCCTAATTTTGGCTAATTTCATAAGTGAGAAACAGCCTTACATTGTCAGTTTTATTTGCATTTTTATTCCTAGCAAGTTTCAACATTTTCCAATTAACCACATATCTTTTCTAAACTGTGTTTTTTCATGCTTTTTTTTTTTTCTGTTCATAACTTCTGCTAATTTCACCATTGGGAAATTTGACTTTTCTACTGACTTATTTGAATTAATTATATATTATTTTTTGTAAAATTCCTAGCAAATGTTAAATCATCCTTTTACTTTGCCATTTAATTGTGTTTATGATGTGTGTTAATGTACAGGTACTTTAATTATTTTTAACTATAATTACGTTTATCAGTCTTTTCCTTTTTGATTCCTTTGTTTGTTTTTCTTGGATTGGGGTGTACGCTGAGAATGGCCTTCCCCATCCAGAGATGAGATGGATGAATGCCTGTAATTTCATCTAGTTTTATTACTCGTTTATTTAATTCTATAGTACATCTGAAATGCATTTTGAGTTGGGGGGTGCAAGCAAAAGAAAGCACTTTATTTAGCTGCTAACACAGTCACTTCATAAAAATCAGGTCTTTTTTACTCAAAAAATTTTCAGAGATTTTAGCTTGAAAATAAAATCACATCTTCTCTCATTTGGGAGGCTGTTCTGTTCTTCCTTTAGCATGAAGATACTTTTGTTAGTTACCTTCTAACTTATTTTTAAACAGATTCTGCATTGTCAGTCTAAGACTGGTCTTATCATACGACACAGGGTGAGAGGTTGTGAGATGAGCTGGCCTTTGCTCCGTGTCTTGAGGAGCAGAGGTATGCCCTGGACAAATAGACTAGATGCTATTGTTAATTAACTAGTTTCTTCAACAAAGTTGAACAGTGGCCCTAACTTTAATAAGACCATTCCTTTTTTTTTTACTCTTAAAAAGTTGAGATATGATTCATATGTCATAAAATTCACCCTTTCGGAGCCTACGATTCCATGGTCTTCAGTATATTCAGAGTTTTGCAACCATGACCCCTATCTAATTCCACAATATTTCCATCACCCTAAGAAGAAACCCCATAACCATTAGCAGTCACCTGCACTCCTCCTTCCTCCCAGCCACTAGCAACCATTAATTTACTGTCTTTCTCTATGGATTTGCCTATTCTGGACATTTTGTGTAAATGGAATCATACAATATGTGACCTTTGTGTCTGTCTTCTTTCACTTAGCATAATATTTTCAAGGTTCATCCACGTTGTAGCATATATCAATACTTCATTCTTTTTTAGAGCTAAATAATATTGCAGTGTATGGATATACCACACTGTTTATCCATTCATCAACTGATGAACATTTAGGTTATTTCCACTATTTGGCTACTATGAATAATACTGGTATATAGATTCATGTACAAGGTTTTGTGTGGATATGCACACAGGGTTTTCGGTTCTCTGGGGTATACCCAGGAGTGAAATTGATGGGTCGGGATAACTCTGTTTAGCTTTCTGAGGAATTGCTAAACTGTTTAGTATCGGCATCATTTTACAACCCCACCAGCAATGTGAGGGTTCCAATTTCTCCATATCCTCACCAACAATTGTTATTACCCCTCTTTTTGATTATAGCCATCCCAGTGTGTGTGAAGTGGTATCTCATTGTGTTATTGATTTGCATTTCCCTAATGACTAGCGATACTGAACATCTTTTCATGTGCTTATTGACTATTTATATATCTTCTTTGGAGAGATGTCTATTCAGATCCTTTCCCCATTTTTTCATTGGGATAGTTCTCTCTTTATTGTTGTAAGAATAAAACAAGTTCTTTATAAATTCTGGGTACTAGTCCATTATCAGATATATAATTTGTATTGTAGCTTTGTAGTAAGTTTTGAAACCGGGAAGTTTCAAATTCAAAGTTGAATCCTCCAACTGTGTTCTCTTTGAGATTATTTTGGCTGTTCTGTAGTCTCTTTCACTTTAGGATCAGCTTGTCAATTTCTGGGAAAAAAAAAAAGGTTTTGAAAGCAATCGTGTTGAATATGTAGATCAATTTGGGGAGCACGGCCATCCTAATATCTTCCAATCCATGAACATGGAATGTCTTTCCATTTATTTATATCTTCCTTATGTCTCTCAATGATATTTTGTGGTTTTCACTGTTCAAGTTTTATACTTCTTTTGTTCAGTTTATTCCTAAGTATTTTACTCTTTCTGATGCTATAGCAACTTGAGTTGTTGTCTTAATTTCATTTTAATTGCTAGTGTATAGAAATACAATTAATTTCTGTTCACTGATCATCTGTCCTGCTAAACTTGTTTATTGGTTCTGGGTTTCTTTTTTGTGGATTCCTTAGGATTTCCTGTATACAAGGTCATGTCATCTGTGAATAAAGATAATTTTACTTCTTCCTTCCTGATATGTATGTTTTTTATTTATTTTTCTTGCCTAATTGCCCTGGCTACAACCTCCAGTACAATGTTGAATAAAAGTGGCAAAAGCAGACATCCTTGTCTTGTTCTTGATCTTAAGGGGAAAGCTTTCGGTCTTTCACCATTAAGTATGATAGCTGTGGATTTTTCATAGCTGCTCTTTATCAGGTTGAGGAAGTTCCCTTATAGTCCTAGTTTTTTAAGTGTTTTTTTTATCATGGATTAGATTTTATCAATTGCTTTTTTCTGCATCTATTGAGATGATCATGTGGTTTTGTCCTTTATTTATATGGTACATGGCTGATTTTTTTCAACTTTATAGAGGTATAATTGACAAATAAAATTGTAAGATATTTAAAGTGTGCATCATGATGATTTGACATATGTATACATTGTGAAAAGATTCCTTCCATGTAGTTAATTAACACATCCATCACCTCACGTTTCTTTTTTCCCCTTCCTTTGCATGAGAACATTTAAGTTCTACTCTCTTAGCAGATTTCAATCCTAGAATACAGTGATATTAACTATAGTCACCATGTTATACGTTAGTTCCTCAGACCTGATTCATCTTTTTTTTTAAATAAATTTATTTATTTATGTATTTTTATTTTTGGCTGTGTTGGGCCTTCATTGCTGTGTGAGGGCTTTCTCTAGTTGCAGCGAGTGGGGGCTACTCTTTGTTTCAGTGCGTGGGCTTCTCATTGCCGTGGCTTCTCTTGTTGCGGGCTCTAGGCGTGTGGGCTTCAGTAGTTGTGGCACGTGGGCTCAGTAGTTGTGGCTCGCGGGCTCTAGAGTGCAAGCTCAGTAGTTGTGGCACATGGGCTTAGTTGTTCCGTGGCATGTGGGATCTTCCCGGACCAGGGCTCGAACCTGTGTCCCCTGCATTGGCAGGTGTATTCTTAACCACTGCGCCACCAAGGAAGTCCCCCTGATTCATCTTGTAGCTGAAAATTTGTACCCTTTTACCAACCGCTCCCTATTTCCTCCACCCCCCAGCCTCTGGAAACTAATTTTCTACTCTCTGTTTCTATGAGTTTGACTTTTTTAAGATCCCACATATAAGTGATACCATGCAGTATTTGTCATTCTCTGTCCGGCTTATTTCACATACCATAGTGCCCTTAAGGTGTTGTTGCAAACAGCAGATTCCTTTCCTTCTTGTGACTGAATAATATCTCCTTTATCGATTCATCCATCAGTGGACACCTAGGTTGTGGTCATGTCCTGGCTATTGTGAATAATGCTGCAATGAACATGGGAGTGCAGATATTTCTTCAATATCCTGTTTTCATTTCCTTCAGATACATGCCCAAAAATGGGATTGCTGGATCACACAGTAGTTCTTGTTTTTTTTTTAAGGAAACTTTATACTGTTTTCCATAGTGGCTACACCAATTACATTCCCATCAGCAATGTATAAGGGTTACCATTTCTCCACATGTTTGCCAATACTTGTACACTGATTGATTTTATATGTTGAATTAATCTTGCATTCTGGAGATAAATCCCAGTTGGTCATGATGTTTAAACCTTTGTATATGTTGCTGGATTTGGTTTGCTTGTATTTTGCTGAGAATTTTGCACCTATATTCACAATGCATATTGGATTGTCGTTTTCTTGTGATGACTTTGTCTGGTCTGGGTATCATGTAATATGACCTTATGGAATGAGTTAGGTAGTGTTTCCTCCTCTTCTGTATTTTGGAAGAGTTTGTGAAGTATTGGTATTAATTTTTTAACAATTGGTGGGATTCATGGGTGAAGTCATCTAGTCCTGGGCTTTTCATTGTGGGAATTTTTTTTGTCTTTTTAAAACGAATTCTACCTCTATCTCTTTTGAGTCAGTTTCAGTAGTTTGTGTCTTTCTAGGAATTTGTCCTTTCATCTACGTTATTTAATTTGTTGACATATAGTTGTTCATAATATTCTCCTATAATACTTTTTATTCTTTTTAATAATGTAAAGTAGATAGTAATGTCTTCTCTTTCATTCCTGATGTTAGTAATTTGAGGCTTCTTTCCTTTTTCTACTTCAGTCTACTTAAAGGTTTATCAATTTTGTTTATGTTTTAAAGAAACAACTTTCTCAACTTTTCTATTCTTTAATTTATTTATTTCCACTCTGATCTTTATTATTTCCTTCCTTCTGTCTGCTTTGGGTTTAATTTGCTATTTTAAAAAATGTCCTAAGGTGAAAGTTTATGTTATTGATTTGAAGGCTTAATGTCTTTTAAATATAACCATTTTACAACTCTAAATCTCCCTCTAAGCACTACCTTAGCTGCATCCCATAAATTTTGGTATGTTGTGTTTTTGTTTTCATTCATCTCAAAGTATTTTCTAATTTCCTTTTTAATTTCTTCTTTGATCCATTGGTTATTTGAGTGCATAGTTTAATTTCCACATAAATGGAAATTTCCTAATTCTCCTGCAGTTGATTTCTAATTTCATCTATTGTTGTCAGAGAGCATGCTGTGTGTAATTTTAATCCTTTTGAATTTGTTGAGACTTGTTTTATGACCTAAGATGTGATCTGTCTCGGAAAATATTCACGTGTACTTAAGAAGCATGTGTATTCTGCTGCTGTTGGGTGGGACATTCTATGGATACCTGTTAGGTCTTGTTGGTTCCTAGCGCCATTCAGTCTTCTATTTCCTTGCTCATCTTCTAATTCTTCTGTTCGTTATTAAAAGTGGGCACTGAAATCTGCAGCTATTTTTGTTGAATTTCTGTTTCTCCCTTCAATTCTGTAAGTTTTTGCTACATGTATTTGGAGGCTCTGTTGTTAGATGGATTGATCCTGTTATCCTTATAAATGTTCTCTGTCTAGTAACAATTTGTGTCTTAAAGTCCATTTTGTCTGATATTAGGATAGCCCCTCCAGCTCTCTTATGGGTACTGTTTGCATGGTATAACTTTTTCCATTCTTTTACTTTCAAGCTGTTTGTGTCTTTGAAGAGAAAGTGAATCTGTTACAGATAGGGTATCAGTCAGGGTTCTCCAGAGAAACAGAACCAATAAGATACAGAGACAGACATATAAATATATGAAAAGATTTATTATAGGAAATTGACTCACATTATTTTGGAGACCAAGAAGTCTCACAATCTGCAGTCTGTAAGCTGGGGAACCAGGAAAGCAAGTGGTTCAGTTCAGTCCAAGCTCAAAAGTCTGAGAATCAGGGGAGCCATTGACGTAAGCCCAAGTCCAAAGGCCCTATAATCAGGAGATTGGGGGGTGGGGGTGTAAGTACCAGTGTGAGTCTAAAGTCCCAAGAACTAGAAGCAACAGTCTCTGAGGGCAGGAGAAGATGAATGTCTTGACTCAAACAGAGAGAGCAAATTTGCCTTTCCTCCACCTTTTTGTTCTGTTCAAGCCTTTAGCAGTTTCTATGGTGTTTATTCCCACTGGTGAAGGCGATCTTCTTTACTCAGTCTGCATATTCAAATGCTAATCTCTTCTGGAGACATCTGTACAGACAGACCCAGAAATGATATTTTACCAGCTCTCTGGGCATGCCTTAACCCAGTCAAGTTACATACAAAATTAACCATCACAGAGAGCATATAGCTGGATCATTGAAAAATTTTTTCTTCTGCCCATCTCTGCTTTATTGGCGTGTTTAGTCCATTTACATTTAATATAATTACTGGTAAGGTAGGGTTTACATCTGCCATTTTGCTATGTGTTTTCTATATGTCTTATGCCTTTTTGTTTCTCTATTCCTACACTGTTGACTTCTTTTATATTAAATAGAGACTTTTTAGTGTACCATTTTAATTCCCTTGTTATGTTTCTTTTTTAGTTATTTTCTTAGTGTTTGCCCTGGGGATTACAATTAACATATTAATTTGTAACAATTAAGTTTGGACTAATACCAACTTAATTTAAATAATGTATAACAACTTTGGGACTTCCCTGGCGGTCCAGTGATTAGGATGCTGTGCTTCCACTACAGAGGGTGTGGGTTTGATCCCTGACTGGGGAACTAAGATTCCACATGCCAAGTGGCACAGCCAAAAATAAATTATTTATATATATATATATATATATATATATAAAACACATTTGCTTCTGTATAGTTATTTCCTCTCCTTTGTGCTAATATTGTCATACAAATTACATCTTTATATACTGTAAGTCCACCAACACAGTTTTATAATTACAGTTTTATGCAATTGCCTTTTAAGTCAGATAGGAGAAAAAAGATGTTTTGAGCAAAAATTGAGTAAATGAGCAGTGTGGGGGGGAATGCATCTATGGGCAATTTAGCACTGGAAGGAGATGAAGATGGTGTGGGGGCCTTTGGGACAGTGGGTGCTTGCAAAGTGCAGGGGGTTTCACAGCACTTTGGTCAGATTGTCATTGAGGCCACTCCCTTCCCCGGGGGCATCACCCTGGGGTCCGCTGCTGGCTGTTCCCTTCATGTCTCTTTCTTGTCTGGGGAAATCGCAGTCCCAAATGTGGTAAGATCTAAACCAAAGGCCTGGGTAAGTCTATTGAGGAAGTTTGGCACTGTTTGTGGCCACAGTGGACTGGATGACCCGGCACATCTGGGCACACCCAGCTGCCAGCGCCTGTTTCTCCAATGTGGGCTGTGGCTCTGGGTGGAGCACTGACGCCAGGGATGCCACCCAACGCCATACACTGGACCCCTGGAGACCTCACCCAATCCTCTGCTAGTCCCTGTAACTCCTCCCAGTGGCCTGACAGCACACGCTGCTCAGCTTGGCAGGCCTCTGCGATCCTTTTTAATCTGTACGTAGGTGGACCAACCTGTTTATTAAGAGCAGGAGTCCAGCAGGAACTGTGGGCTGAGGTGGTTTTCTCAGTGGGAAGGGCCCAAGTCCCATCCTGCGCTGGCCTGTGCTTGCCACCTCGCTGTGCCATGCCGCTCGTTCTCACCCCAGGTCTGCTTTATTCTTGGCTTCATCACCACGCAGTCTCCACGGGAGGAACACAATAACCAGTGAGAAAAGCTCTGCGCACACAGGCCCTTTTGTGGGTCTGTAGCTGCCCAAATACTTATGAAGGAAATAAAGGCCAAAGTGGGGGAAAGCCTCCTTCCCATCGTGGTGGGAATGACTTGCCGTGTAGACGCTCAGAGCTTGCCTGCAGCTTTCATGAGCTAATCCATTTTACCCTCCCGGCCACACTTTGCAGTAGGAACCGTTGCCTACATTTTACAGATGAGGAAATGGAAACTCAGGGGAGGTTCAGTCACCCACCCAAAGTCACAAAACCAGTTCCACAATGGAGCCAGACATGTCTCCTGGCCTAATGCTTTTCCTCTACCAGCGGCTGCTCAGCTACTCAGTCTGCTGTGTCATGAGCAGTGTTTGAGGAGAGAAAGTCCTGGTCCGTTTTCTCCCTCCAGCCTTCTCCTGGAGGCTCTAGTTCAGTCCTCGGCCCTGGCTGCTCCCCTAGGCTTTCTTCTCGTATCTCTGTTTCCCCGTCCCCCGGCCCCTCCCCACCTCGGGTGTGATGCGGTCCGCAGGGTTTTCCTCTTTCCACAAATCCTCTGAACGAATCATGGATTATTACAGTGGGCATGTATTCTTTCTATAATCAAGGGAATAAAAACACTAAAAGCTAGTTTTTCAGTACTAGCAGTTTCAACCTCAAATTTCTTGAACAAAGGGACCAAAACTCATAGAGAACATGCCTGGTCCAAGGTCGCAACAGTGGAACCGGCCAAATCCAGGTCTCATGGCTCCCGTCTCCGTGGCTTTCCCCTGGCGCCACCCGTCGGAAGAAAGTGGTCAGGCTTCTCAGCACTTACTTGGGCAGGAGTTTGCGGTTTGGTGTTTGTCTGTTCCTCAGCAGGTGCCTGAGTTTCCCTGATGTGACTCAGAGCAGGCCATGTCTAGAGGGACACAAACTGAAACAAAGAGATAGCCCTGTTCTGTTTTGATTTTTAGCATACAGACATCATCATTCCCTCTCCACAGAGAGCCCTCCCCACAGTTTACAGCAATGTTTTATTTATTTATTTACTTCATTTTTGACCACGCTGCGAGGCATGTGGGATCTTAGTTCCCCAACCAGGGGTGCAACGCATGCCCCCTGCAATGGAAGCATGGAGTCTTAACTACTGGACCACCAGGGAAGTCCCCAGGAATGTTTTTTAGTTGTTGACACAGCGTATTCACAGGCCTCTCTCAAGGCTAAGTTTCCATGCCCCTGAGTCCAACCCCAAAATCCTTCTGATAATTAAGGAGGTGTCTTTACACGTCCAGTCACGCCCTGAATTGCTGGGAGAGCATCTCTGGCCACGATAGGTAGCGAGTGACCAGCCTCAAATGCACACGGTCCTGGGGCCTGACCGAGCCTTTTCCGTGCACATTTTCCAAGGTCCTGTCCTGGACATCTTCTCGTGCCTGGACTTGTCCAAAGCAATAGAGCAACAGATGGCTTTTCTTTCTAGGAACTCACAGGTTAAAAATCTTAAAATTTGGTCAAGGTATTTTGTTGAAAGGTAAGTCAGATTCAGGAGTGTTCCCATCGCCTCCGATGTGGAGATTGTGCACCACTTTCTCCTTTCTTCTCTGGGTCCTCTCATTCCCTAAAAGATGTCTGTTCTTTTGGGGGCATTTGATCGAACGGGCTAGATCCAGTCCCTCATACATAACACGTAAGGACTTTTTCAAAAGGACTTTGTTATGATTGTTTGGCATCACGGCCTTGAACATGAGTTGGCCTTTGTTCTTTCAGCTCCACTGAAGCGAAGTGAATCTATAACTTAACCTAGAGTTGGGAGTAACCAGTGCAGCCTCATAGGGTGTGCCAGCTTACGGAATAAAAAGGCCACTGTTGAAACGATGATTTGACCCATAGAGGCAGAGCCTCCTCTTTGTCGTCTATAAGTGTTCATATTCATTTTGGAAGATGATCCGATGGTACAATGATGTTTCCTCATTGTGAAGGGGCTTATTGTGTGATGAAAGGGACCTTTTCAAAGGTCAAAACCTTTGAGAGCCTCCCACAGTCGAAAATCAAGGGGAGGCGCTGGGCCCACCGTGGAGGTTCGCGGCTGGCCCCCTGTCCCTCCTCCGTGTGGGGTTCTGTCAGGGGCGTTGGTCGATTCTGCACTAAGGTCCCTGTAACGTCAGTGCTCCGTGGTGGAGAAGGGACCTGGGGAGAAGTAAGATGGGGGTAGGATAGCCCCAGGTGTCTGAGGAAGCTTTCTGGAGGGAGTTGGGGCTTGAGAAGCTCTTGACGGGTGAAGTTCAGACAGCAGAAAGGCGGGAGGGAGAGTGGATCACCAGATGGTCCAGGGCTGTTCAGGCACCTGACAAAGGTGATGGGGAATCTTTGCGGGGCTGCTGTGCTGCCCTAGGCCATTTCGATGATTGGTTCAGAAACTCTGTTGCCTGGAAGAGGAATGAGCGCGTCACTCGGCCACTAGCCACAGCCACGGCTGCCTGTGGGGGGGGGGGGGGGGGGTCCCAGCCAACAACCTCACACCCACCCCCATCAGCAAGGCAGCTCTGCCCTTTTCTGGTGAATTGAAGAAAGGAATTCTGGTAAATAAGTAATGTAGGAATTGGCCACTCCAGGCCTTACCCCATGCTAAATACAGGGAAACTGAGACTCAGAGGGGTGAGGCTGTCCCTTTGTAGACTGTCCAGCTGGTCAAAGACAGATTCAGTCAGCCTTATGCTACCACACCCCACCAGCATGTCCAAAGCAAAATGGCAAGCCATGTTGAAGCATAGCCACTTTCTTTGAGTTCTTTTGAGAGGAACTTCCGGTTAGAAGTAGAAAATTATTCTGACAAAGTAACTTTCAGCCCTCAAAATGTTTTCACGTAAAAGATGTTGACTTTATAAAGAACACGTTTCATAGTTCTGTAAAACATGCAATGCCGTGGCTCATAAACTATAACTATACAACATGACAAAGGTACATAAACAAGATTCAGGGAACAAATAGCTGAAATGGGGATGCCAAAAGACAAAACTGTTTGTTTCCTGATTGTCAATCATAGTTAAATCCTCAAGTGTGTCAAACTCCAAGGCCATAATAATTTAAGAGAGAATAACTCTAAAAATGATATCGGTGCAGTGTTTTTCCAGTTTGGCCAGTGATATTGGAAAGAGTTTGTGATTGCAATCGTGTGCCCTTGGGAGCTGCCTGTAGACACTATATCATCTCGGATAATTAAAGGATAAAAAAAAAAATCACTTGCCTCTGAATCTGGGACCAGCTATTCTACCAATATATAAGCTAAAGGATCAAAGCCCCTCAAGACTGAAACCACTAGAATATAAACCTGATAAATAATAGTTTTTACTCCTGCTAAAGTTTTCCCCACTGCCAATAAGATGTAACTGCATTGCTTTCAATGTGAGCCTGTCATACTTCCAAAAAGTTATCTTGGTGTCTCCAAGTTATGTCTACTGAAGAGGTACAGACTCAAAAACAGGGAGTCATGTAAACAGGTGCGTGGCTGGTGTGTGATGACCCGGAAGGATGGGGACTGTGGCCCGCTAGAGAGCACACACGCCGTCTGTGGGCGAGAGGCACCTGCCGTTCCGTCCACCCAACCTGCGTTCTCAGCCCTTGTCATTTTTCGAAAGATGCCAGAAATTCACTGCTACGCGGTGCGTCTTAATCTTCAAGTAGTGGCAGCTCTTTAGCTTTGTTTGTGTGTTTCTGTAACACTAGGCAAACCAAAAGTATCGTGCTTTGCCCTGCAGTCAACATTCTGTTATTGCTAAATAGAATAATCACACGGCTGAATGGCCAAAGATATTCTGAAGGGTTGCCCGTCAAGTCCTCTTTTCCTTCTGTCCTTCTTCCGACGCCTTTAGCGTTTGTTTATTTTAGCTTGTTTATTAGCATCGTTTCCCCCCGACAAAGTTTAAAGGGTTCTGATACTCCCCATCGACTCATTCTGCCTTTTCTTGTAAAGCTGTGAGTATAAGCAGTTCTTTCACTTTTTTGTCCCAGGGATGTGTTACAAATAAAACTTGTAAGAATTCTGAATGTGATTCTTCTAGTCACATTTTTTTTTTTTTTTTTTTTGGCGGTACGCAGGCCTCTCACTGTTGTGGCCTCTCCCGTTGCGGAGCACAGGCTCCTGACACGCAGGCCCAGCGGCCATGGCTCACGGGCCCAGCCGCTCTGCGGCATGTGGGATCTTCCCGGACCGGGACACGAACCCGTGTCCCCTGCATCGGCAGGCGGACTCTCAACCACTGTGCCACCAGGGAAGCCCTTCTATTCACATTTTTAAAGAATCAGGGACGCTTATGCCGAATGGCACATGCTGTTGAAGGGGAGGAGCCCAGGCTGGCAGGGGGGTGAGCCAGGGGGTAGAGGTGCAGGAGCTCCGGGTTCCGAGAGCCAGAGGGTGTTCCAGAACTGTGCTGTCCACCATAGTGGGCCCTGGCCACATAGAACTGTCCAGCACTTGAGTGTGACTACAGTGAATTAAGATGTGAAACACACAGGCTTTGGAAACAGTATAGAAGAGAGAGAAAATATCTCATTTTTTATATTGATTACATGCTGAAATGATAATATTTTAGATGTGTTGGGTAAATAGAGATTAATTTTACCTATTTATTTTTTACTTTTTTTGTTTATTAAAGTATAGTTGATTTACAATATAGTTTCGAGCGTACAGCAAAGCACACTTATTCAGTATGTATATTCTGTATGTATATTCAGTTAGACATATATTTTTTCCAGATTCTTTTCCATTATAGGTTATTACAAGATATTGAATATAGTTCCTTGTGCTATATAGTAAATCCTGTTTTTTGTCTATTTTATATGTAGTCGTGTATATCTGTTAATCCCAAACTCCTAATTTATCCCTCCCTCACCCCTTCTCCTTTGGTAACCGTAAGTTTGTTTTCTATGTCTGTGAGTCTATTTCTATTTTGTAAAATAAGTTAGTGTGCTAATTTTTGAAAATACATCAGGCTCTTTATGTATAACTGGCATATTTGTGCATATGTACACTAAAGGGCTGTCTTAAAAAGAGCCAAAGATGTGCGTCTGCTCTTGTCAATCAGTGACCATCCTCTTCCCACTTTAAGAGTATTAAAAACAAGACAACAGGCCCCCAAATGAAGCCCAACATCACCAAACCGAGTTAATGACGGTTTCAGCTCTCCCAGAAATGGAATCTTAAACCGGTCAAGGAATCGCGTGGTCAGCGCTAGTGAGGTCACCTACCTGATCGACCCCCGCCATCCCCTAAAGGAAAGTGACCTTACAATAAACAACCCACTTTTTTACCTGGTTTAACTTCCTTGTTCCTGCTCCCTCTACCTGAGGAAGTCTTTCATTTTGTACAACTCCTCGGAGCCCCCTTGTACCTGCTAGATCGGGTGCTGCCCGACTTGAATCGATTTTTGCCCCAATAAACTCGTAAACGATTTGATGTGCTTCAGTTTATCTTTTAACAAGAGTGAAACCAGTTTTTTAGTTCTCCACCAGTGGTCAACCATTTAAATCATCCAGATCATTTGGCTTTTGCCCCAAGCATCTGTAACCCTATCTTACTGTCCATTTGTTCTGTACAATGGTCACTACCTTTGGGAGTATCGTGCAGGGAGAAAAGTCAAGCTCCCGGCCATGTGGGGGAGTTTTAAGGGGACAGAATTCAGTGGATGTTAAAATCTTAAGCTGTATTAAAGCTGCATGTCCTTAAAGCACCAGATTTTGCCAATTAAAAAAAAAATTCTGATTCCCTATGAGCTCATCTTGTCTGTAGAATGAATAAACGGTTTTAAGATTTTCTCAATGAAGTATAAACAGTCAGAAAGGTATGACTTTCCCTTCTGGACCTCGATGCTTACCAGCTCTCAGGGCACTTGTGGGTGCCTGCCCGCTGGGATCTACGGAGAGAGCCTGGAAAACGGGCGAGGTCTGGGCAAAGGAACTCCATCCGCAGGCATCCCGGGACACAGGGAGCATCCTTCTACCCCAGATCTTTGCTTCTGCTCGGCGTCGAAGTTGCAGGGAGAGGGGCCTCCAGAAGTGGAAACATTTTTAAATCAGTCTTTTAACTTTTTGCCTGTGGATCCAGCTGCGTTGACACAAAGCCACGTTTGAGCCTGATGTCTCGGAAGCCTGGCACCACGGAGTGTTTTTCTACTGGGACCCATAATGGCTGCTTTTAAGAGTTCAGTTCTATCAATGTGGTGCTTGAACCGGCCTTTCAGCTGACCTCCAAAAGGAAATCGTTTTAAAAGGAAGAATTTTAAGTCTGCCAAGAGTCAGATAATGGCACAGCACAGAAAAAGCAAGGGTTGTGTGGTTTTTATATTAAAATACAAGTCTCTTAATGCCTCAAAACAGCAGCCTCCAGAAAATGTGAAGTTTCATGGATGAGGCTAGAAAAAACAGTTTTTTAAAGATCCAAGTTTTCCCTCTTTGATCCTTGTGATTTATCAGAAAGGAACAAGTTCCTTCTTCCTGAATCTCCTCCTGCCTCTATTTTGAGTGTTATACAAGCGACTGTTGTCATTAAAGTAAATTTCAAAGTTCTCTGAAAGTGGCCATGCCGTGGGCACAGCCTCCCCTGGGGAGCTTTGAGCCTGGCCCTGCGGAAAAATGTGCCCAGGGACAAAGGCCACTGACATTTGCTTAATCCCACATCATCTTTAAACTAACATTAAGAGAACCCTCACTCCGTTTCGTTTGCTGAGCAGGTCTTGTGTAGCTAACCCCATCCCCCAGCTCTCCTTTTGACGGATGCAGAATCGAGTGAGGCCCCCGAGGACGAGGGGACAGTTCACTGTCCCCGCACATCCGTCTGGCTTGGGGAGGCTGTCATTTCTCCTAAGAGAGATGGTTTGTAAGGAGAAATGCTGTGCATCCCGTCACTGGTGTGGACTCTGCCTGGATTCCAGATGGGACATAGCACATGGATCAGTCAGTTCACGAGTGATGTAGTCTATGGTTCTCACAGACCTTTTGGCCACCGTGGTCATCTTACCTTCTGTTTGCAGCCGTCACACTCATAGGTGCGGCTGAAAGCACAGCACAGGCTACTAGGAGGCTGGGTGTGGGGTACCCTGAATTCAGCAAAAATTCCACCTGCACTTTTCTCACCCGGTGCTCGATCCTGGTGCTGTATATCCAGTTCTGAGATCAACTTCTAAGGGAGTGTGTGTAGGGGTTAGAAATGACCCCCAGAAGGGAGGCTGCCTAGTGACCCTGGACTCTGACAATGACCTCCAAGCCTGCTGGGAACTGGGGCAGGGGGAGAGGACAGTGCAGCAAGGCAGCAGAGAGAAAGCCTTGAGGGGTACGAGATGGAGGTGGAGGAAGGAGTCCAGGTGGTGCAGAGGTGACACTGGAGGATCCAGTCCAAGGGGGAAGAAGGATTTTCAGTTTCTGGAGTCCCAGACAAGGTGAAGCTTGGAGACAGGGACAGTCAAAGGGGATTGGGAAAAGTTTCCAGCTCCGGGGAGGCCTACCCAGCTGCCCGAGACCCAGAGGGACAGAGAGCCCTGGGCTCCCGAGAGCTCCAGGTGGGGTGACTGTGTGTTGGTGGTGGCACTGTGGCAGCCAAAGTGAGACTGGCTGGGAAGGTGTATCAGTCAGCTGTCATCTAAATGGTGCCGCTTAACAAAGCGCCCCCAAACTCAGAGGCATACAACCACGAGTGTTTCCTTCTCGTGGTCACATCTGCAGGTTGGCTGGAGTTCATCTGGACGTGGCTCCCAGGCCTGGGCTGGTTCAGGTGTGCACGTGCCTCTCAGCCTTCTGGGCTCTCTGGGATGTGTCTTTCTCATGCGGTGACAGAGGTGCGTTAGGACGCAAATCCCACTGCACAAGCACTTTTAAGGCCAGTGCCCGCATCACTGCTTCTGTTGGCCAAAACAGGTCATACAACCAAGCCCAGTGTCAAGGGTGCAGGGAGATATGCTCTGCCTCTCTTGAGGGGAACTGCAAGGCCACGTGGCGAAGGGCATGGACCAAGGGAGGTGTGAAGAGTTGGAGGTGGGTAGCGTGAACAAGTTGATTTCTGCCAGCGTGTCCAGGTGGTGGTCACGGCTCAGATGGACTCCCGCTAGCTAAACTCATGCAGCTGTCCCGTAAGCCAGGATGCCAGTGGATTGATTTGCAATGAGAAACCGGAAGATGCTGTGGATTGGTAATTCTTACCATCCACTCTGTGTATTCTTTTCTCCTAGGAAACCTACTGAGAGCACCTAATCATAATTCAAATTTTGCTTATGAACATGGAGACAGAGCAAGGGGCATGGTTGGATGATCTGAATGGCCTGAAGGATCCAGGTCTGGTTGCTGAAGGCTCCCACCTCCTCTACAGGAAAATATCCACCACAGGGGGACTGGGCAGGCCATCCCCATTTAGGTGGGGACCATGTCAACTTGTTGAACTACTCTTTTCTAACCTCAGATCGTCCTGAATCTCCATTCTTCCTTTAGGTACAACTCAAGTATAGCTTTAGAGATACAAATGAAATTATTCTTCTCTGACCTCAGGCTGATCATCCTGTTGAGAATTAAGGCATATGCAAAATTCCCCAGCCACTCAAGTTATTGACTGTGACTTAGGACAAGGTGCTTTGTATTCATGTCTCTGAAATCGTGGGTATCACATCTGGTGGCATGGTGCAGTCCCTGCTAGCCACATGGTCATGTGGTGGTTGTTCTTTCCTGTGTGTTTGCAGACTTGCTTGTTATTCTTGGGGACCTGACTGAACATCTGTAGCCTCAACGTTTCAGTCCACAAAGCATTTCAGGACCATTTGAGGAAGGAATAAGAATCTAGGTTGTCATCTGAAAACCTTCCATTGACCCCTTCTGTGAGATCAAGAAAATACCAGCATCATGGGACTTTTCTGGTGGTGCAGTGGTTAAGAATCCATCTGCCAATGCAGGGGACACGGGTTTGAGCCCTGGTCTGGGAAGATCCCACATGCCGCGGAGCAACTAAGCCCGTGTGCCACAACTACTGATCCTGTGCTCTGGAGCCCGTGAGCCACAATTACTGAGCCCACGTGCCACAACTACTGAAGCCCATGTGCCTGGAGCCTGTGCTCCACAACAAGAGAAGCCACCACAATGAGAAACCCACACACCGCAACGAAGAGTAGCCTCCACTTGTCGCAACTAGAGAAAGCCCGCGTGCAGCAACGAAGACCCAAAGCAGCCAAAAATAAATAAATTTAAATAAATTAATTAATTAAAAAAAGGAAAGAAAATACAAGCATCAGATTGCACCATTGTCAGAGGCTGGGGAGACATTCCCAGAGACAAGAGTGGGGAGCACTCTTTTAAAAGGTCCTGCACAATGATGCTCTTGGAAGACCAGACTCTGTCTATGAAGGAGTTTCAAGACTATACTAATCAATTTATTTTGCTTATATTTTCCTTTCAATGTGTGCAGAAAAATTATATATAATAGCACTGTATGTCTAGATAAACCTTCTGGCTTTTGAGACTTCTTCAGTAAGATTGAAGTAAATTCTAAGGGATTAGAAAGTATCATGTCATGGTTTAATTGCCAGTGTTTAGCCTATACTGGGTGGTGTGTAGAATATGGGCCTTTTGCTGTCACCGGTGACTTAGCAGCTTTCAAATTTAGTATTTCTCCACTAAAGCATTCCAGTAATTGGTCACCAGAAATAGGGAACTCTACTCAATATTCTGTAATAACCTATATGGGAAAAGAATCTGAAAAAGAGTGAATATATGTGTATGTATAACTGAACCACTTTGCTGTACACCTGAAACTAACACAACATTGTAAATCAATTATACTCCAATATAAAGTAAAAAATTAAATTAAAAAAAAGAGATAGGCAATCTCAGTAAGAAAAAAAAGGTGGACACATGGTATTTTCACATTTTGTATAGTGACAAGAAATTTGATAGGGCTAGAATAAAAGATTCATAGTTGGGAGTGATATTAAAAAAAAGAAATGGATCTAGAACCCTGAGTGGAGTGATTCTAGACTCTGCAGTATGGCTAGTAAGGAAGAAACAGGAAGGGAGACCGCTTTTTGTATTGATTTTTAAGGCCTTTACTGGCATATCTTAGCCTCTATCTGCCCTCATTATTTTAAAAATTATTTTTATTGAGACATGATTTTCGTACAGTAAAAGTAAAATCTTACATGTACAGGTCAGTGAACTTTTTGCGTCACACCCCTGTAGCCACCACTCAGATCAAGGTATAGAACCTCTTCATCACCCCAGCTGGTTTTTGTCAACATTATTTCTGAATATAAGAGTGACCACTATTCTGATAGCTGTCACATAAAGTGACATAAAGTATATACACTTCTGTGATTGCCTCCTTTTGCTCATTGTAATGTTTTTAAATTCATTCGTGTTGTGATATATATCAATAATTTGTTCCTTTTAATTCCTGGGTACTTATTCTTAGTATGAATATAGCATCTTTTTTTTTTTTTTTTTTTTTTTTTTTTTGCGGTACGCGGGCCTCTCACTGTTGTGGCCTCTCCCGTTGCGGAGCACAGGCTCCAGACGCGCAGGCTCAGCGGCCATGGCTCCCGGGCCCAGCCGCTCCGCGGCATGTGGGATCTTCCCGGACCAGGGCACAAACCTGCGTCCCCTGCATCGGCGGCAGGCGGACTCTCAACCACTGCGCCACCAAGGAAGCCCTATAGCATCATTTTTGTATCCATTTTCCTGTTCATGGATATTCAAGTTGTTTTCAGTTTGACCTTTTATGAATTAGGTTGCTTTGGATATTCTTGTCCTTTTGTAGACACATACACTCATTTATCCTAGATGTATACCTAGATGTGGAACTCCTTGTTACAGAGTAAGCATAGATATTAGTAGATATTCTAGTTTTCCAGCGTGGTTGGACCAAATTTTACTCCCACCAGCAGTGAAAGAGAGTTCCAGTTGCTCTGCGTCATTGCCGACACTTGATGTGATCGGTATTTTAGGATGTATCTCATTGTGGTTTTAATTCTGATTCTCCTGATGAGCAATAGCATTGAACACCTTTTCACGTGCTTTAGATTTGCATATTCTCTTTAGTGTAGGGTACGTTCAAGTCTTTTGCTCCTTTAAAAATTTGTTTTGTCTTTTTTCTTACTGGTTTTCAGGGTTTTTAAAAATATATATTCTGGATATAAGTTCTTTGTATATTCTTTTTTTTTTTTTTTTTTGCGGTACGCGGACCTCTCACTGCTGTGGCCTCTCCCATTGTGGAGCACAGGCTCCGGACGCGCAGGCTCAGCGGCCATGGCTCACGGGCCCAGCCGCTACGTGGCACGTGGGATCCTCCCGGACCGGGGCACGAACCCGCGCCCCCTGCATCGACAGGTGGACTCTCAACCACTGCGCCACCAGGGAAGCCCTATATATTCACTTTTTAATGATGTGTTTTGTTGAACAAAGTTTTTAATTTTAATGAAGTCTATCCCTTTTTAATGGTTTGCCCCTTTTAAATGTTTTACTGATATGGTTCTTGCTTTTTACGTCCTATTAAAAAAATGTTCGCCCACCTGTCGTTGAGGTGGTCAATTAGAGATAATTTCTCTTGACAATTCAGTTGCATGCCAAAGTCAACATATTTTCTTGATCAGGGAGGACGGAAGTCAGATCAGGCTGCAACTGGGTGAGGCGGGAAGTATGCCAGAGGTTGTCAGGAAGATGAATTCAGCTGATTTGTAGAATTGAAGCAGAAAGAGGCCCAGCACTGTTAGGTTTTGGTCCAAGGACTGAAAGGAAAAATGTATTCTAGAGGCTTTGTGGTTGGGTTACCAGACAATTGTCTGTATTGCTGTCTGGCCCATGTTGTATCTCTTAGAGTATTTTGAAAGGCTTGTCAAACTCCTTCATCAAGTCAAACACTTAGATGTTCACAACCCCTGACCTGTTGCTCAGAAACATTAAAAAGTCAAGAAATTCATGTTTTAGAGACATCATGCTCACGTCTACCAGCCATCATTTTTTTCCTAAGTGCTCAGAATCCACCCTCTTAACAATTCTTTCATAACCATATTCAGGAAATAAAATCTCCCCTTGAAATAACATCTACCCAACCCTCGCTCACTCCTCTCCTGTTCTCCATAAGTTTTCCTGAAAAAAAATCAATGTCAATAGTTCCATGATCTCATCTGTTTTCCTGCAGTCCAGGGTAAATGTTTGGGTCTGCTTTTCATAGTGAGACCCTGGCAGGACTGGGATGGAACTGCCCAGGCTTGGGGACAGAGCCAAGTGGAAGTTGGCGGGAGGCACAGGACATGTGGGGAGAAGGCAGGACCACTGTCAACTCCGTGTCCCAAAGTGGGTTGAGCTCAGGTCCAAGCAGCTGAGCTGAGACCCCAGAGCTGGGAGGGGGACTCCGGAGGCCATGGGGGCGGCAAGGCTTTCCTGGGATGATAGTGGGAGGTCCCTCCATGCCAGGTGTTGGGAGGTGGAGCTGTTGAATAATATCCTCCGAACTGAGAAGGAACTTTGAGAATAAAAAGTGGAGCAGACAACTCCATAAGGTGCAATTGTGAAGTCTGTTGTGGGGAACTTACATAGAGGCAGGAAAGATCGGGCAGACAGATGATCCAGAGGCCTTCGAAGCTGCCTCTGTGCGGCCGAAAGGGGGACAGCGGGATTAAAGGGGCCAAAGGTAAAAACAGAATTTGACTACCAAGTGAGAAGCACGTCCACACTGACTGCAACTGGGGGTTTTCCTCCACCCAGGGGTCTCATGACCCTTAACCATCTGTGTCAGCAAAAGGCACGCTTCCAGTTTTCATATCAGATGAAGGCAGGGGTGCACGTTGATAGGGAGCTCACCTGGCTTGGGTGCATTCCTCGCGAGGAGGCTGAAGCTCAGCCACAAGGAGAGGGGAGTGGGGGGACTGTGGGCCTAGGAGGGAGCTGGCGAACGGAGTCAGTGTGGTTCAGCTGCACACCAGGCCATCCCAGGAGTTCATCCTTAGAATGTTGGGACAACAGCAATGGAGCTGAGTGTCCTAGGGGACAGTAAGTTGGCAGGAACAAGATGGGGAGTAGCCACTCACCTTCCAGGAGGGTGAGCTGGCTGAGGCTATAGAGGTGCCCTTGGGCCTTCACCCTCAGGAACAGGATGGATGGATATGGTGCCATAGAAGGGGAGGACTCTTGGTCCCAGCTCTACGGCTCATTAATTGTAGGACAGTGGGCAAGATGGTACCTCCATCCCGAGACTGACAAGGAGATCAAATAGAATAGTAAGTGTAAAACGCTGACTTTCCTATTTTCCTCCCATTTTTTTAGCCCTTCCTTCCTGTTGCTACACCCAACAGGAAGCTTCCAGGCCTTGTCTTTTCTGCCCACTTTCCACACTGGCTCCGTTGAACAGTCACAATGTCTTCAAATAAAACCTGCCCTTGGCTCCCACGTAGATCCCTCTGTTCCATGACAATGGCTACCATGTTGTATTAGTCGGCGAGGGCTGCCATAGATGGAGTGCGTGGTTTAAACAACATGAATTAATTTCCTCACAGTTCTGGGGGCTGGATGTTCAAGATCAAGGTGCTGGTGGATCAGATTCCTCTGAGGCCTCTCTCCTTGGTGTGCAGATGGCCACCCTCTTGCTGCTTCTTCACGTGGTCTTTCCTCTGTGTGTGTGCATCCCTGGTGTCTCTCCCTGTGTATCCTAATCTTCTCTTCTTACAAGGACACCAGTCATATTGCCGTGGGGCAGCCACCCTAACAGCCTCATTTTAACCCAGTTACCTCTGTAAAGGTCCTGTCCATAAATACAGTCACGTTCTGAGGTACTTGGGGTTAGGGCTTCAACATTTGAATTTTGGGGGTGAACTTCAGTCCATCACATGTGTACATGCTGACAACTCCCATGTTTCTATATCCAGCACGTGTCCCCCCATCAAGAGCCAGGTCAGTGGATGGACCTACCTCCTGAACTTCCCTACTGACAGCTCAAACTCAGCAGTTCTCAAATTCATGAAGCCAAGACTGGGTTTTGAGGTGGGGGGGGGGTTCAAAAAATCCTACTGTTTTTGTGTATAAATCACAGAGATAGGGCTTCCCTGGTGGCGCAGTGGTTAAGAATCCGCCTGCCAATGCAGGGGACACGGGTTCGAGCCCTGGTCCGGGAAGATCCCACATGCCTCGGAGCAACTAAGCCCGTGAGCCACAACTACTGAGCCTGCGCTCTAGAGCCTGCGAGCCACAACTACTGAAGCCTGCGTGCCTAGATCCCATGCTCCGCAACGAGAAGCCACTGCAATGAGAAGCCCACACACCGCAACAAAGAGTAGCCGCCGCCCGCCACAACTAGAGAAAGCCCGTGCGAGCAACAAAGACCCAATGCAGCTAAAAATAAATAAATTAATTAATTAATTTAAAAATTAATTAAAATTAGGGCTTCCCTGGTGGTGCAGTGGTTGAGTCCGCCTGCCGATGCAGGTGACACGGGTTCGTGCCCCAGTCTGGGAAGATCCCACATGCTGCAGAGCGGCTGGGCCTGTGAGCCATGGCCGCTGAGCCTGCGCGTCCGGAGCCTGTGCTCCACAACGGGAGAGGCCACAACAGTGAGAGGCCCGCGTACTGCAAAAAAAAAAAAAAAAAATTAATTAAAATTAATTTAAAAAGTCACAGAGATCATCTGACAACGTATAAACAAATATACAGTATGTCTGTGGTATTCAAATTTAATGAGGGGGACTTCCCTGGTGGTCCATTGGTTGGGACTTCGCCTTCCAGTGCAGTGGGTACGGGTTCAATCCCTGGTTGGGGAACTAAATCCCACATGCCTCGGGGTCAAAAAACCAAAACATAAAACAGAAGCAATATTGTAACAAATTCAATAAAGACTTTAGAAAAATGGTCCACATCAAAAAAAAAAAATCTTTGAAAAAAAAATTTAATGAGGGAATTCCCTGACAGTCCAGTTGTTAGGACTCCACACTTCCACTGCAGGGAGCATGGGGTCGATCCCTGGTTGGGAACTAAGATCCCGCATGCTGTGAGGCACAGCCAAAAAAAAAAAAAGAAAAAAGAAAAAAATTTTTAATGAAAGGAATCAATTGGAAAACATTGTCTAAAAGTCTCCTGGAAGAGGGGTCAGGCAATAACAATAATAACAAAACCCCGACGGCTTATAACAGGCAGGAAAAGTTACTATTGACATTACCCTGGCTTTGAACCATCTTGGTGGCACTATTTAGTTTGCCGGGTTCATGTCCTCTTTTCTGGAGTTGGGAGTTAACAGCTGAACTTTCATAAAGTTGTTTGGTTAAGTTTGCCCTGAGAGGCACCAGGCTTTTTGGCAAAACATCTGTCTGTTTGTGGTTAAGATTTTCCTGGTTCTTATTACAACAAGACTTGGTACATTTCAAGAACCATGAAGCTTGGCTCTGGTAAACAAGGGGCCAGTTCATCAAAGACGGTGTCTTTTGAATCTTTCCTTCCTCACTTCTCTAAAGCTTCTCCTCCTCTTGGCTGACAGAACTGAATTTGACAAGAAGAAAAAAGACCAGATTCTTTAGTTCCAGCCCGTATTTCCTTTGTCAAAGTATGATCGTTAAAGAGTTTTTAAAATATAGCTCTCCTGCAGACGTCAAAGGTACATGACCTAAAGATTTTCTTCACCCCTTAAGAAAGCATCAGCAGAATGGCCAAGCTAATTCCAAATAGGTTACAGGAGACTGACGCATATATCGTCAACTCAAAGCAAGGCTGCTAAAATAGGCTCGCAACTTAGCGACCCAACTAGTTACTGTCCTACAGGGCAGTCAAACTATAATCTTTGGAGTTCTCCTCTACTGGACAAATTTAATTTGTAAATTGTATTTGGATAATTATATCTGGATATTTTGGACAGTTTTTCTAAAATTGTCATTTGGATTCACCTTAACACTTTCTATACCAGTCTGTTTGGGCTATGAAATCTTAACAAGCTTTAGTTCTTCATTTTCCCTTTGGAGTATCTGAAAGGCTATCTGAAAAACTTTTACATCAAAGGCACCTAGTAGCTAGGTGCCTCCTCTGGTTTGCTGTAAATGTTTATAGCACCCCAGTATGTAGTACTTGCCTATTTTCGTGGTGTAAATACTCCAGTCAGGGTGAATTTCGGCCGACTAAGGCATTGAAGACAGAGTGGGGAAGAGATTTATACAGTCACTACTACGTGCCAGTATTTTCTGGTCCCAGCACATCATTGGTTGTGTGTTGTGACGTACATTTTATGGATTATTGCCATGGTGTTCAAGTTACTTTCCAAGGGTGTGGAATCAAGGTCACTGGGTAAGTATCTTTGAAGAGCCTGAGAGATTAGCTCATCCAGTTATTCTAAGATTATAATCCTTGGAACTATAATATTCCTTGAGAGTACCTCAGGAGTTAAACAAACTTAATTCAGATTTCTTTTAAAAAGTTTGGGCTTCCCTGGTGGCTCAGGGGATAAGAATCCGGCTGCGAATACAGGGGACACGGGTTTGATCCCTGGTCCAGGAAGATCCCACACGCGGTGGAACAACTAAGCCCACGAGCCACAACTACTGAAGCCTGCCTGCCGAGAGCCCATGCTCCGCAGCAAGAGAAGCCACTGCAGTGAGAAGCCCGCGCACCGCAACAAAGAGTAGACCCAGCTCGCCACAACTAGAGAAAGCCTGCGTGCAGCAATGAAGACCAAACACAGCCAAAAAACAAACAAACAAACAAACCATGTAGCACTGTGACATGTACATAATGTGATAGGAAAGTGGTACAGCTACACTGGGATGTTCTAGTGGTTTCCAAAAAAAAAAGTTTTATTTTTAAAAATATGATGAAAATATACACATATACATATATGTAACAAACATAAAAAGAAATATAGGGGGGCTTCCCTGGTGGCGCAGGGGTTGAGAGTCCGCCTGCCGATGCAGGGGACGCGGGTTCGTGCCCTGGTCCGGGAAGATCCCACATGCCGCGGAGCGGCTGGGCCCATGAGCCATGGCCGCTGGGCCTGCGCGTCCGGAGCCTGTGCTCCGCAGCGGGAGAGGCCACAATGGTGAGAGGCCTGCATACCGCAAAAAAAAAAAAAAAGAAAAGAAATATAGGGGACTGATGAACACTAAGTTTAGAATTCTTGTAATTGCTTTTTAATTTAATTTTTTATTTTTTAACTGAAGTATAGTTGAGGTACAGTATTATATATGTCACAGGTGTACAATATAATGATTCACCATTTTTAAAGATTATACTCCATTTATAGGTATTATAAAATATTGGCTATATTCCCTGTGTTGTACAATATATCTTTGTAGCTTATTTTATACCTAATAGTTTGTACCTCTTAATCCCCTCCCCTATGTTGCCCCTCCCCCCTCCCCTCTCCCCATTGGTAACCGCTAGTTTGTTCTCTGTATCTCTGAGTCTGCTTCTTTTTTGTTATATTCACTAGTTTGTTGTATTTTTTAGATCCCATGTATAAGTAATATCATACAGTATATGTCTTTCTCTGTCTGGCTTATTTCATTTAGCATAATACCCTCCTAGTCCATCCATGTTGCTGCAGATGGCAAAATTTCATTCTTTTTTTTTTTAACATCTTTATTGGAGTATAATTGCTTTATAATGGTGTGTTAGTTTCTGCTGTATAACAAAGTGAATCAGCAATATGTATACATATATCCCCATATCCCCTCCCTCTTGCGTCTCCCTCCCACCCTCCCGATCCCACCCCTCTAGGTGGTCACAGAGCACCGAGCTGATCTCCCCGTGCGATGGAGCTGCTTCCCACGAGCTATCTATTTTACATTTGGTAGTGTATATATGTCCATGCCACTCTCTCACTTCATCCCAGCTTACCCTTCCCCCTCCCCGTGTCCTCAAGTCCATTCTCTACGTCTGCGTCTTTATTCCTGTCCTGCCCCTAGGTTCATCAGAACTTTTTTTTTCTTAAGATTCCATATATATGTGTTAGCATATGGTATTTGTTTTTTGCTTTCTGACTTACTTCACTCTGTATGACACACTCTAGGTCCATCCACCTCACTACAAATAACTCAATTTCGTTTCTTTTTATGACTGAGTAATATTCCATTGTGTATATGTGCCACGTCCTCTTTATCCATTCATCTGTCGATGGACACTTAGGTTGCTTCCATGTCCTGGCTATTGTAAATAGTGCTGCAATGAACATTGTGGTACATGACTCTTTTTGAATTATGGTTTTCTCAGAGTATATGCCCAGTAGTGGGATTGCTGGGTCATAGGGTAGTTCTATTTTTAGTTTTTCAAGGAACCTCCATACTGTTTTCCATAGTGGCTGTATCAATTTACATTCCCACCAACAGTGCAAGAGGGTTCCCTTTTCTCCACACCCTCTCCAGCATTTATTGTTTGTAGATTTTTTGATGATGGCCATTCTGACCAGTGTGAGGTGATACCTCATTGTAGTTTTTTTGGTTTTTTTTGTGTGTGTGTGTGGTACATGGACCTCTCACTGCTGTGGCCTCTCCCGTTGCGGAGCACAGGCTCCGGACGCACAAGCTCAGTGGCCATGGCTCACGGGCCCAACCACTCCACGGCATGTGGGATCTTCCCGGACCGGGGCACGAACCCATGTCCCCTGCATCGGCAGGCGGACTCTCACCACTGCGCCACCTGGGAAGCCCTCATTGTAGTTTTGATTTGCATTTCTCTAATGATTAGTAATGTTGAGCATCCTTTCATGTGTTTGTTGGCAATCTGTATATCTTCTTTGGAGAAATGTCTATTTAGGTCTTCTGCGCATTTTTGGATTGAGTTGTTTGTTTTTATGATGTTGAGCTGCATGAGCTGCTTGTATATTTTGGAGATTAATCCTTTGTCAATTGCTTCGTTTGCAAATATTTTCTCCCATTCTGAGGGTTGTCTTTTCTTCTTGTTTATGGTTTCATTTGCTGTGCAAAAGCTTTGAAGTTTCCTTAGGTCCCATTTGTTTATTTTTGTTTTTATTTCCATTCCTCTAGGAAGTGGGTCAAAAAGGATCTTGCTGTGATTTATGTCAAAGAGTGTTCTTCCTATGTTTTCCTCTGAGGGTTTTATAGTGTCTAGCCTTACATTTAGGTCTTTAATCCATTTTGAGTTTATTTTTGTGTATGGTGTTAGGAAGTGATCTAATTTCATTCTTTTACATGTAGCTGTCCAGTTTTCCCAGCACCACTTATTGAAGAGGCTGTCTTTTCTCCATTGTATATTCTTGCCTCCTTTATCAAAGATAAGGTGACCATATGTGTGTGGGTTTATCTCTGGGCTTCCTATCCTGTTCCATTGATTTATATTTCTGTTTTTGTGCCAGTACCATACTGTCTTGATTACTGTAGCTTTGTAATATAGTCTGAAGTCAGGGAGCCTGATTTCTCCAGCTCCGTTTTTCTTTCTCAAGATTGCTTTGGCTATTCAGGATCTTTGTGTTTCCATACAAATTGTAAAATTATTCTTCTAGTTCTGTGAAAAATACCAGTGGTAGTTTGTTAGGGATTGCATTGAATCTATAGATTGCTTTGGGTAGTATAGTCTTTTTCACTATGTTGATTCTTCCAATCCAAGAACATGGTGTATCTCTCCATCTATTTGTATCATCTTTAATTTCTTTCATCAGTGTCTTATAGTTTTCTGCGTACAGGTCTTTTGTCTCCTTAGGTAAGTTTATCCCTAGGTATTTTATTCTTTCTGTTGCAATGGTAAATGGGAGTGTTTCCTTAATTTCTCTTTCAGATTTTTCATCATTAGTGTATAGGAATGCAAGAGATTTCTGTGCATTAATTTTGTATCCTGCTACTTAACAAATTCATTGATTAGCTCTAGTCATATTCTGGTAGCATCTTTAGGATTCTCTAAGTATAGTATCATGTCATCTGCAAACAGTGACAGCTTTACTTCTTCTTTTCTGATTTGGATTCCTTTTATTTATTTTTCTTCTCTGATTGTTGTGGCTAAAACTTCCAAAACTATGTTGAGTAATAGTGTGAGAGTGGGCAACCTTGTCTTGTTCCTGATCTTGGTGGAAATGGTTTCAGTTTTTCACCATTGAGAATGATGTTGGCTGTGGGTTTGTCATATATGGCCTTTATTATGTTGAGGTAAGTTCCCTCTATGCCTACCTTCTGGAGAGTTTTTAATCATAAATCAGTGTTGAATTTTGTCAAAAGCTTTTTCTGTATCTATTGAGATGATCATATGGTTTTTATCCTTCAGTTTGTTAATATGGTGTATCACTTTGATAGATTTGCATATATTGAAGAATCCTTCCATTCCTGGGATAAACCCCACTTGATCATGGTGTATGATCTTTTTAATGTGCTGTTGGATTCTGTTTGCTAGTATTTTGTTGAGGATTTTTGCATCTATGTTCATCAGTGATATTGGTCTGTAGTTGTTTTGTGACATCTTTTTCTGGTTTTGGTATCAGGGTGATGGTGGCCTCGTAGAATGAGTTTGGGAGTGTTCCTCCCTCTGCTATATTTTGGAAGAGTTTGAGAAGGGTAGGTGTTAGTTCTTCTCTAGATGTTTGATAGAATTCGCCTGTGAAGCCACCTGGTCCTGGGCTTTTGTTTGTTGGAAGAGTTTTAATCTCAGTTTCAATTTCAGTGCTTGTGATTGGTCTGTTTATATTTCTGTTTCTTCCTGGTTCAGTCTCAGAAGGCTGTGCTTTTCTAAGAATTTGTCTATTTCTTCCAGGTTGTCCATTTTATTGGCATATAATTGCTTGTAGTAATCTCTCATGATTCTTTGTATTTCTGCAGTGTCAGTTGTTACTTCTTTTTCATTTCAAATTCTGTTGATTTGAGTCTTCTCCCTTTTTTTCTTGATGAGTCTGGCTAGTGGTTTATCAATTTTGTTTATCTTCTCAAAGAAGCAGCTTTTAGTTTTATTGATCTTTCCTATTGTTTCCTTCATTTCTTTTTCATTTATTTCTGATCTGATTGTTATGATTTCTTTCCTTCTGCTAACTCTGGGGTTTTTTTCTTCTTCTTTCTCTAATTGATTTAGGTGTAAGGTCAGGTTGTTTTTTTGAAATTTTTCTTGTTTCTTGAGGTAGGATTGTATTGCTATAAACTTCTCTCTTAGAACTGCTTTTGCTGCATCCCGTAGGTTTTGGGTCATTGTGTTTTCATTGTCATTTGTTTCTAGGTATTTTTTGATTTCCTCTTTGATTTCTTCAGTTATCTCTTGGTTATTTAGTAGTGTATTGTTTAGCCCCTGTGTGTTTGTACTTTTTACAGTTTTTTTCTGGTAATTGATATCTAGTCTCATAGCATTATGGTCAGAAAGGATACTTCATATGATTTCAATTTTCTTAAATTTACCAAGGCTTGATTTGTGACCCAAGATATGATCAATCCTGGAGAATGTTCCATGAGCACTTGAGAAGAAAGTGTATTCTCTTGTTTTTGGATGGAATGTCCTATAAATATCAGTTAAGTCCATCTTATTTAATGTACCATTTAAAGCTGTGTTTCCTCATTTATTTCATTTTGGATGATCTGTCCATTGATGGAAGTGGGGTGTTAAAGTCCCCCACTATTATTGAATTACTGTCAATTTCCCCTTTTATGGCTCTTAGCATTTGCCTTATGTATTGAGGTGCTCCTATGTTGCATAAATATTTACAATTGTTAGATCTTCTTCTTGGATTGATCCCTTGATCATTATGTAGTGTTCTTCTTTGTCTCTTGTAATAGTCTTTATTTTAGAGTCTATTTTGTCTCATATGAGAATTGCTACTCCAGCTTTCTTTTGATTTCCATTTCCATGGAGTATCTTTTTCCATCCCCTCACTTTCAGTCCGTATGTGTCCCTAGGTCTGAAGTGGGTCTGTTGTAGACAGCATATATATGGGTCTTGTTTTTGTAGCCATTCAGCCAGTCTATGTCTTTTGGTTGGAGCATTTAATCCATTTACATTTAAGGTAATTATCGACATGTATGTTCCTGTTACCATTTTCTTAATTGTTTTGTGTTTGTTTTTGTAGGTCTTTTCCTTCTCTTGTGTTTCCTGCCTAGAGAATTTCCTTTAGCATTTGTTGTAAAGCTGGTTTGGTGGTGCTGAATTCTCTTAACTTTTGCTTGTCTGTAAAGGTTTTAATTTCTCTGTCGAATCTGAATGAGATCCTTGCTGGGTAGAGTAATCTTGTTTGTAGGTTTTTCCCTTTCATCACTTTAAATATGTCCTGCCACTCGCTTCTGGCTTGCAGAGTTTCTGCTGAAAAATCAGCTGTTAACATTATGGGGATTCCCTTGTATGTTATTTGTTGCTTTTCCCTTGCTGCTTTTGATATTTTTTCTTTGTATTTAATTTTTGATGGTTTGATTAATATGTCTTGGCATGTTTCTCCTTGGATTTATCCTGTATGGGATTCTCTGCATTTCCTGGACTTAATTGACTATTTCCTTTCCCATGTTAGGGAAGTTTTCAACTATAATCTCTTCAAATATTTTCTCAGTCCCTTTCTTTTTCTCTTCTTCTTCTGGGACCCCTATAATTCGAATGTTGGTGCATTTAATATTGTCCCAGAGGTCTCTGACACTGTCCTCAATTCTTTTCATTCTTTTTTCTTTATTCTGCTCTGTGCTAGTTATTTCCACTGTTTTATCTTCCAGGTCACTTATCCATTCTTCTGCCTCAATTATTCTGCTATTGATTCCTTCTAGAGAATTTTTAATTTCATTTATTGTGTTGTTCATCATTGTTTGTTTGCTCTTTTGTTCTTCTAGGTCCTTGTTCAATGTTTCTTGTATTTTCTCCATTCTATTTCCAAGATTTTGGATCATCTTTAGTATCATTACTCTGAATTCTTTTTCAGGTAGACTGCCTATTTCCTCTTCATTTGTTTGGTCTGCTGGGTTTTTACCTTGCTCCATCATCTGCTGAATATTTCTCTGTCTTCTCATTTTGCTTAACTTACTGTGTTTGGGGTCTCCTTTTCTCAGGCTGCAGGTTCGTAGTTCCCATTGTTTTTGGCATCTGCCCCCAGTGGGGGAGGTTGGTTCAGTGGGTTGTGTAGGCTTTCTGGTGGAGGGGACTGGTGCCTGTGTTTTGGTGGATGAGGCTGGATCTTTTCTTTCTGGTGGGCAGGGCCGCATCCGGTGGTGTGTTTTGGGTGTCTGTGAACTTATTATTATTTTAGGCAGCCTCTCTGCTAATAGGTGGGGTTGTGTTCCTGTCTTGCTAGTTGTTTGGCATGGGGTGTCCAGCACTGTAGCTTGCTGGCTGTTGGGTGGAGCTGGGTCTTAGCATTGAGACGGAGGTCTCTGAGAAAACTCTCACCAATTGATATTACATGGAGCCAGGAAGTCTCTGGTGGTCCAATGTCCTGAACTTGACTCTCCCACCTCAGAGGCTCAGGCCTGACACCAGGCTGGAGCACCAAGACCCTGTCAGCCACATGGCTCAGAAGAAAAGGGGAAAAAAAAGAAAGAAATGATAAAATAATTAAAATTTTAAAATTATTAAAATAAAAAAGTAATAAAAGAAGAGAGCAACCAAACCAGTAAACAAATCCACCAATGATAACAAGCGTTAAAAACTATACTAAGATAAACATAAAATTGAGGAACAAGTCAGTTGCAGACAGCAAATCCCCAGTCTACAGTTGCTCCCAAAGTCCACTGCCTCGATTTTGAGTTGATTCAGTGTCTCTTCAGGTATTTCACAGATGCAGGTAAATCAAGTTGACTGTGGGGATTTGATCCGCTGCTCCTGAGGCTTCATGGAGAGATTTCCCTTTCTCTTCTTTGTTCGCACAGCTCCTGGGGCTCAGCTTTGGGTTTGGTGCCACCTCTGCGTGTAGGCTGCCCTCAGGCTTCTGTTCCCTCCCAGACAGGACGGGGTTAAAGTAGCGGCTGATCAGGGGGCTCTGGCTCACTCAGGCTGGGCCGAGGGAGGGGTACGGTAGTCATAACTGGAGTGCGGGGTGAGCCTGTGGCGGCACAGGCCCGTGTGACATTGCAACAGCCTGAGCTGCGCGTGTGTTCTCCTGGGGAAGTTGTCCCTGGATCACGGGACCCTGGCAGTGGCGGGCTGCACAGCCTCCCGGGAGGGGAGGGGTGGATAGTGACCTGGGCTTGCACACGGGCTTCTTGGTGGCGGCGGCAGCAGCCTTAGCGTTTCATGCCCGTCTCTGGTGTCTGCACTGATAGCTGCGGCTCGCGCCCGTCTCTGGAGCTCGTTTAGGCGGTGCTCTGAATCCCCTCTCCTGGCGCACCCCTAAACAATGGTCTCTTAGGCAGTTCCAGACTTTTTCCCGGACTCCCTTCTGGTTAGCTCTGGCACACTATCCCCCTTCAGGCTGTGTTCATGCCGCCCACTCCAGTCCTCTTCCTGGGCTCTCACCTCCGAAGCCCGAGCCTCAGCTCCCAGCCCTGCCCTCCCTGGCGGGTGAGCAGACAAGCCTCTCAGGCTGGTGAGTGCTGGTCGGCGCCAATCCTCTGTGCGGGAATCTCTCCTCTTTGCCCTCCGCACCCCTGTTGCTGTGCTCTCCTCCACGGCTCCGAAGCTTCCCCCTCGCCACCCCATGTCTCTGCCAATAAAGGGGCTTCCTAGTGTATGGAAACTTTTCCTCCTTCACAACTCCCTCCCAGAGGTGCAGTTCCCATCCCTGTACTTTTGTCTCTTTTTTCTTTTGCCCTAATCAGGTATGTGGTGAATCTCTTGCCTTTTGGGAAGTTTGAGGTCTTCTGCCAGCGTTCAGTAGGTGTTCTGTAGGAGTTGTTCTACATGTAGATGTATTTTTGATGTATTTGTCTGGAGGAAGGTAACCTCCACGTCCTACTCCCTCGCCATCTAGAAGGTCTCCCCCCCTCTTTTTTTTTAATTGAGGTGCAATATACATAACTTAAAGTGCACCTCAGAGATGTAAATACCATTTACATATGTATATACCCATTTTATCATCACCCAGGTTAAGATATATTTTGTTTCTTTTTAAATTAAATTAAATTTATTTACTTATTTTTGGCTGTGTTGTGTCTCTGTTGCTGCATGCGGGCTTTCTCTAGTTGCGGAGAGTGTGGGCTGTTCTTCTTTGTGGTGCACAGGCTTCTCATTGGGGTGGCTTCTTTTGTTGTGGAGCACAGGCTCAGTAGTTATGGCATGCGGGCTTCAGTAGTTGTGGCACACGGGCTTCAGTAATTGTGGCTCGCAGGCTGTAAAGCGCAGGCTCAGTAGTTGTGGTGCACAGGCTTAGTTGCTCCGCAGCATGTGGGATCTTCCCGGACTAGGGCTCGAACCCATGTCCCCTGCATTGGCAGGCAGATTCTTAACCACTGCACCACCAGAGAAGTCCCTCATTCTTTTCTTTTCTTTTTTTAATGGCTGAGTAGGATTCCATTGTGTGTGTGTGTGTGTGTGTGTGTGTGTGTGTGTATCACATCTTCTTTATCCATTCATCTGTTGATGGACACTCAGGTTACTTCCATATCTTGGCAATTGTAAATAATGCACTATGAACATTGGGGCGCATGTATCTTTTTGAATTAGTGGGGGAGGGGTTGTATACACACCCAGGAGTGGAATTGCTGGGTCATATGGTAGTTCTATTTTTAACTTTTTGAGAAACCTCCATCCTTGTACACTGTTGGTGGGAATGTAAATTGGTACAGCCACGGTAGAATTCTGGTAACTTCTGAAAGGGAGAAGAGGATATAATGAAGGGAGTGCTCAGGGGTGGTGAGGTGTGTGATACTATCTTAAAGCTTTTTTGCATCTCTGAAATACTGCATAAGAAATAATAAAACACACACCCACAAATGCATTTTATATCAAATTTCAAACGTTTAAAAACCACTCACCCATCAAATTGTGCTTCCAGACTAACTTATTTTGTATAAGTGATGGAATAAAGCTTTCCTCCGCCCTCTCTGTTTAATTGAATGTTTTCCATTGTTGTACGGTGAGCTGTTCAAAAATATTAAACTGTCACTAAAAACCTTGTTTTATATTATTTTATAAAACGAGGGAGTGGAATGTACTTTCAGATTTTAAAGCAATTTCAAACTTAATACATGTTGCAAGTGTAGTACAAAGAATACTAGTATGCCATTTATTTACCCAGATTAATAAATTTTTTAAAATTTAGTTTATTTATTTTGGCTGCGTTGGGTCTTTGTTGCTGCACACGGGCTTTCTCTAGTTGCTGCGAGTGGGGGCTACTTTTTGTTGCAGTGCGCGGGCGTCTCATTGCGGTGGCCTCTCGTTGTGGAGCTCGGGCTCTAGGCACGCGGGCTTCAGTTGCTGTGGCACGTGGGCTCAGTAGGTGTGGCTCACAGGCTCTAGAGCACAGGCTCAGTAGGTGTGGTGCATGGGCTTAGTTGCTCCATGGCATGTGGGATCTTCTCAGACCAGGGCTCGAACCCGTGTCCCCTGCACTGGCAGGTGGATTCCCAGCCACTGCACCACCAGGGAAGCCCTGGATTAATAAATTTTTAACATATTCCCACATCTGTTTTATCATGGTCTCTCCTACACACACACCCACACACACACACACACACACACACACAGCCCTTTTCCTAGAGGTTTTGAGAGTCAATTGCATGCATCACGTCTCTGTACTACTTAACACTTCAGTGTTTATTTCTTGAGAACAAGGACGTTCTTATGTCACCATAATACAGTTATCAAATTCAGGAAATTTAACATTGATGCAATACAGTCCATATTCCAGTTTCAGCAGTTATCCCAGTAATGCCACATAGGGCAATTTTCTTTAGATTTAGATCCAGTCCAGGATCATGTGTTGCATTTATTTGTCATTTCCTTTTTGACCTGTCCTTTCTCCCTCAATCTGAAATGGGTCTTCAGCCTTTCTCTTTCAAGACCCTGACATTTCTGAAGACCTCAGGCCAGTTGTTTTTGCAGAGTGACCCTCAGTTTAGTTTGTCCATTGCTTCTGACAAGTGGATTCAGGTCACATGCTCTTGGGCCCAGAAGACATGCTGTATCCTCCTCTGTGCCCAGTTTCGGGAGGCATGGGGGGCTGCAGCTGTGTCCTCCAGTGGGAGGTTTTTGAGAGCCATGACCTGACTAAAAATGAGGGATGAATCAAACGGAGATTATTTAGACCTTTCAGGGTGATGCCTCCCAAGTTGCTCTGAAAAAGTCATCTCGCTGGTTGAGCGGGCCTGCTCTTTCAGCTGTGAGGCACTTTGGTGCCCCAGAAAGGGACTCTGCTCGGTGGCAGGAGCTGCAAAAGCCATCATGTCCGTGTGTCTGGCGTGGGGCCCCCTGGGGCATGAAGAGCTAACACCCACCAGGCCACCGGGATGATTGCGGAGTGTGGCTGTTTGCCCCCGGTTCTCATTTGACGATGTGATATTTGTGATTTGTGGCTTTTCTGAGATTTCCCTTTTTCCCGTATGAAATGAAGACAGTCTTTCTCCTAAGCCAGGGCCGGGCTGCCCATCATGCATTGCCCAACCCAGACTGGGACAGTGGCCTCTCGGAGAGAAACAGGAAATTAGAACATATGCAGTGGCCACGTCTCGGCTAAATCTTGCGTTTCTCAGTGGTTCCATGTGGCTTGAATAACGGTAATTTTCCTTCCCAGAGTAAAATACCCAACCTAATTAAGATGTATTTTATTGGGTAATGGTTTATTTTAGTGAGTTATTTAGTGTCTAGCACTATTGTAAGCACTTTCACAGATTCACTTATGCAAATCATTCCACAGATTTTTACTGGGCAGGGAGCACGTGGTGTCGTCAGGGCAGACGTGATGCTCGGGTCCATGTTTGTGGGTATGTGGGCACTTTCTGAACCTTAGACCATAGCGGGGCTTTGCCCTCCAGAAGCATAAGGCCTGTGGGTAGCAAATAGAAACATGGACTCATACATCGTGGGAGGCTGTCGGAGGGGCCGAGGACACCAGGAAAGGGAAGGCCTTGTTGGGGGCGGCGGGGAAAGGTCATGTAGAGGAGGTGCTCCCTGAGCCGAGTCTTGAGGGACAGAAAGTGTTTACCAAGTGGTGGGGGGTGGGGACATTTGAAACAGAGGGACTGTTGCAGAGAGTCGGGGGGTGGCAGGTGAGGGTTGGCTCATGGGGGTGTCGGAAATGGGAATGAAGGTTCGAGTGAAATTGGAGAAGACCTGGGGTATCTGCTGCATCAAAGCGTTTAGGGAATTTATGCTTGAAGTGCCAGGGGCGTCCTGATTAGATTCTGTGTGTTGGAGCAGGGTTTCTCAAACGTGAGGGAAGAACAGGCCCTCACTTGCCCTTCTGAGGAGGTGGGAAGCCTGGGCCCCCCACCAGCCCGTTCACCCCGGCCACTCTGAGGACGGGCAGCGCTGACCCCAGGAGGGCAGAACCAGGAGACAGAAGAAAGCCAGGGAAAGTAGGGCCTCGTTGAAGCCACGGAGCCACTGGCTTGGCCCCCTGGGTCCCCTAATGGCTTTCACTGCTCAGTGATTGTTAAGTTTTGATTTTGAAATACTTTCAAACTTCAAGAAATTTGCAAGAATGGTTCAGAGAACCCCCATTTACCACTTATGCAGATTCACCAATTTGTACCATTTTATCCCCAGGCTGAATCCTCTCTGAACCCACTGAGAGCAGATAGCAGACATCACGCCAGTCCTGGATGATAGGACCTTCTCTCATATCCCTGCAGTCCTATCATCCAGGACTGGAGCTTAATCATTGATACGATAGTTTACTCTAAACCACAGAGACCAATTTTAATCAATTTTCCCAACTGCGTCCTCTATAGCAGGGGTCCCCAACCCCCGGGCCATGGACCAGTAGCGTTCCACAGCCTGTTAGGAATGGAGCCACACAGCAGGAGGTGAATGGTGGGAAGGCGAGCAAGTGAAGCTTCATCTGTATTTACAGCGGCTCGCCATCGCTCGCATTACCGCCTGAGCTCTGCCTCTTGTCAGCATTATGGTGAGGTGTATAATTATTTCATTATATATTATAATGTAATAATAATAGAAGTAAAGTGCACAATAAATGTAATGTGCTTGAATCATCCCGAAACCATCCCCCAGCCCCCCAGTCCGTGGAAAAATTGTTGTCCACGAAACCAGTCCCTGGTGCCAAAAAGGTTTGGGACCGCTGCTCTATAGCATGTTTCTGTCTCTAAGTCCAGCATCATGTGTTTTTGGAGGTTCAGGTCTCTTTAATCTCTTTTAATCTGGGAATGATTCCCCAGCCTTTCCTTGTCCTTCATGACATTGATATTTTTGCAAACTCTAGGCCAGTCCTTTATCGAGTTCATGTGATGTTTCCTTATGACTGGTTTCAGGTTCCCTGCCTCCTGTTGGGATACCCTGTAATTGATGCTGTATTCATCTCGAGTCTGGAGGAACACAGCATCTCTCTGCCCTCAGTGGGGTATTCATCTTGCTCACCTGGTCCTGGTGTGGTCTAGTTTCTCCACTGTTTGATTACTATCATTCCTCTTGCAATTAATGTGCCATCTATAAGGAGACGTGACTGTTTATTCTTAAGCCAATTTGAATTGGGTTTTCTGTTGCTTATGACATAAAAGCTCCCCACTGATTCAAGGGCCTATTTATATTGTGGGATTAATTGCTCATTACCATGGGGAAACAAGCAAGGGGTTATGATGAGAAAAATCAGAGGAGTTTCTTAAAAGCTCTAATCGTGGTCAGATGGGAGCAGAACTGGACCAAAGTGCATGGGTATCCTGAGAGGACTTGTCCTCTGGTGACACTTCTTAGTCTTTGAATTTATTTTGCAAAGGCTAGACAAAAAAAAGATTCTCTAGTAATACAAATTACATCCTCGTTTAAAATAGATTTATCGTTAGTTGCACTGAGTAATATAACATTTTAACTTATTTGCAAGTAAGTCTTACAAATTTTTTGCAAATTTGTAACCGTTTGCAAAGGAAGTCTTTTGTTTCCATTTTTGCCTGGAAATTGTAAGTTATGCTCACAAAGAATATTGGTTATTTACAGGGACATAGAAATTTTATTCCAAATATGTTTGTGTATTTTTTCTGGATTTTATATTGGCAAATACGTTTCCTTTAATTGTGAAGTCCGTACCCAATGAGCAGGATTCCTAAGAGAACCAGTGAAGCAGTCTCTGAGACAAGGATTTGTGTAGAAGTCATTAACTGGGAGGTGATCCCAGGAAAGTGGGGACAGGACACAGGGAAGGGCGAGCAGCCGTTCAAGTGTGTTGTGCATGTGTGTGTGTGTGAGTCCGTGATTGTGACTGTCTTGGTTTGGGTGCCCCCAGAAGCAGACTCTAAGATAAGGGTTCAAGTGCAGATGGTTTGGGGGGACGGTTTTTTGTAAGGACCAAACTTTAATATCTCAAGGACACCCCAAATGCGTTACTGGCGGGCGTCACAGGAGCTTCCATTCACACCAGCATGGCGAGAATCAAGAGCTCTGCAAGTTAGAGCAGTCACCTCTTTGGATACATAAAAGCAGCATATTAAAGTGGGCCACAGAGTACAAATGAGGAGGCATTCAGCAGCGCAGAAACAAGCAGCGGGCTACTTGTCCCAACAAGAGGGCAGGGGAGGTCCTGGAGCTCACAGGCCCAGAAACAGTCAAAAAGAAGTGCAGGCATGGCTTTGGGCTACTTCTCATTACAGCTAGTCAGAGGAAACCGAGGTTTAGATCTCCTGTGGCTGCAGCCGGATCTCACAGCAAAGAGAACCTTTGGTTACTTGTCACAAGGAGGCCAAGCAAGGAGAGAGGGGTGAGGTTTAGGCAGCGATGCTCACCCCGGCCAACATCTCTGCGTGAGCTCTGAGCCCGCCCTCTGGTCAGAGGATGTGAAGTGAGAAAGGAAAGGTGAAGGGGTGTGTCGTCAAGCCAGCTCCCACCCTAGGGCGACTAGAGCCTGATCTCACGGGGACCCTGGGAGACAGCGCAGGACGGCGCCTGGGAGCTGCCCGATCTGGGCGGTCCGGGAGCCGGGTCCGGGGAGGCATCGCTGTTGCGCCAGGCATCACATGCCTTCAGAATCTCACCTGCCAGCGGCTGCCCACTTAGGCCGTGTCACCTTGCTGGTCCAGGTTTGCGGTGTGGCCGGAAGTGACAGTGTGCAAATGTCAGGTGTGAAACACCACAAGGATGGGGGTGCCAGTGAGGAATGTTCTCCTTCTCCACTCTTGTGGGAGCTCCATTCTGGAGGGGGCAGGGCCGGCCTGCACACACATCACTGCTGAGGTTGGAACATCAGGCTGGAAACAGATTGAAAAGGGGCCGTGAATACTCACCCAGGGAACATGGACATTAGGTTCCTAAAAACGGGCTGCAGCGCAGCAACAGGAAGCGGGATGCTGGAAAGGGCCGTTCCCTTGAGGTGGACCCGCGGGATGAAGGGTAGCAGACACACACTGGGGACCACAGATAGCAACAAGATGCCCAAAACATTGAGGATGCCTCGGTCCAGGGCCTGAGTGGATGTGGGGAGTGGGGAGGAAGATGACTGAGGTTTGGACAAGAGACCCCGCAGGACTGGGGGTGATTGATGGGAACAGTGAAGTGGGAATTCAAACCTGGTGTTGTCGTTAAGAGACGGGAGCGCGGACTTCAGGGGAAAGGAATGCTGAGTGGAAAGTCAGCGTTTCAAAGACAGAAACCAAAAAGGAGTGCTTCTTGTTGTAATTTTTTGTAGGCAGATCTTTCTGAGTTCAGAAAAGGAGGTGGGGGAGGAGTAAGAGGACCCGACAAACACTTTTTGGTTTGGTTTTGCTTTTTTTTATTCCTAAATTGGAAGCGGACAAAACAAAGAGCTGTGATCCAGAGATCACGCGTGAGCCTGCCAGCTGAGTGACTGACTTCTGCCCACTCTCTTTGTACACCTCAGTGAAATCATAGAGGGATAGAAAATAATCAAAAATAGGGAGCAGGGGGCTTCCCTGGTGGCGCAGTGGTTGAGAGTCCGCCTGCCAATGCAGGGGACATGGGTTCGAGTCCCGGTCCCGGAAGATCCCACATGCCGCGGAGCAACTAGGCCCATGAGCCACAGCTACTGAGCCTGCGCGTCTGGAGCCTGTGCTCCGCAACAAGAGAGACCGCGAGGGCTTCCCTGGTGGTGCAGTGGTTGAGAGTCCGCCTGCCGATGCAGGGGACATGGGTTTGTGCCCAGGTCCGGGAAGATCCCACATGCCGCGGAGCGGCTGGGCCCGTGAGCCATGGCCGCTGAGCCTGCGCGTCTGGAGCCTGTGCTCCGCAAAGAGAGGCCGCGATAGTGAGAGGCCCGCGCACCATGATGAAGAGCGGTCCCCGCTTGCTGCAACTAGAGAAAAGCCCTCGCACAGAAACGAAGACCCAACACAGCCATAAAATAAATAAATAAAAATTAAAAAAAAAAATAGGGAGCAGGAAGGAAAAGGAAGCACTCGAGCGCTGAGAACAGGGTCCCTGGAGAAGACGCGGTTAAGATAGAAGCTTCCAGCTGTAAGGGAGCCTCGTGTTTGTAGATGGAGGACCTTTGATGCCATAGCAGGCAGGTGAGATGAGGCTGTATGGGTAAAATCCCTCTGTAGGTCAAAATACCACACACCCATTGGGTCGCTGTCCTGCCAGCGTTGGGACGATAGCTCTGGTATAGCCAGACTCCTCACCCTACGATCTGGGTTAGGCCAAAGGGGATTGTGAGTAGCATGGTCTGGCCCTGCACTGAAGCAGACATAGACTATCTTCCCGGCTTTGACGAAAACACTTTCGGCCTCATGGAGAAAAGCAAAAGGATAAGGCCTTCGGGAAGATTAACGCATTCACCTGTAATCTTCCCCTTTGTTGGGGACCTGTTACAGCCACCCAGAGAGAGGGAGGCCTTGTTTTACCAAGATAAGCAGCTCGGGTGGGTTCTCAGGCACGTTGCCCAGTGTTCTGTTATCTACAGTAGCTCGAGGTCAGTAGAAGCTGATTATAGAGGGTCATAGACTATCCCCGAACCCTAAGCGAGCGTGCGTGTAGGGCCTTGATCTCAGACACAGGGCAGAGGTATTTGTCAGTGCGCACCGGGAGTGTTTGGACCTCGGCAGTGAGGATGCTGGGAGGAGAAGGGCAGCTGGTTTAGGATGAAGACAGGATTGGGGGAGGAACCCAGGGTGGTAGACCCATAGTGAAGGGGCTACAGTGTTTGAGAATAGCTGGGGAAGGAGAGAAGGCAGAGGAGAAGCAGGATGGCTGGGCTGCTTTGAAGGAAAGAACATGACCTTGTAAACTGGAATTAGAAGCTAGAGAGAGATTAGGAGGCCTTAGGGCTGTTGGACCCAAGCTTGTCTGTTTTCTCCAAGTGCCACGAGGGTGTAACTCAGGTCACTTGGGACTGAGCCTTACACACCTGCAAATGAAGGTCAGGTGAGGGTGGGAGAAGCCCCGAAGCAGTGGTGGAACCCGTGTGCATCCTTTCGTGGGCCATAGGATGACCCAGTCTGCCCTCTGGTAGTGTCCTTAGCCTCACCCTAGCCTCATCCCTCCCCATGGAAGGAGAAGTCTACAGGGTCAAAGGCTGTGCTGACCCAGAGCCCGCATCCCCCGATGCCTCTTGCTTCACATACACGTTCCTTGGAATCCCTGTCCTCACGCCCCACACCTGCTGGCCCTGCCTGTGCAGACTTCCCCCACATCCCTCCACCCGAGGGCTGGCTCTGCTTCTGGAGACGTAGTTATTACATATCCATAGGCTGCGGGTTTGGGAGGGAATGCGAGATGGACAGGGCTTGGACGGGAAGGCTGGGGTGTCCACCAAGCTGTTCCAGGGAAAAGAAGGGTGACAAGCCAGGGAGTAGGTTCAGGATGGCCCGTGTCCCCACAATCAACACAGAATACTGAAGAGTCTGAACATTTTAAATTGCAACCAGGCTTTCCAAGTCCTTCTAATTTCAATTTGTTGTGGTAGAAGAATAGAACACATTTTAGTTAACAACGTCTTGTCGTCTTGATGTATAACTTAAAAAAATTCAGACATAAAGCATCTGAGTCTCCATTTGTCCTCTTGCCCTGAAAATACTGGTGTCTGCCCAGCATGCCCTTGAAGGCATGAGAGCCCGGACACGGTCAATGGCACATTGACTGCCCTGTCCAATCAGACCATCCGTCCGTGAGTCCATTTGACCCCATTGCCTTTGATTTCTTTTTCCAGGACTCTGACCCCAACGCTGTCATTATGACCCAAAGCTCTCTCCTCAGATGTGAGTGTGTCCCCACCCGCCAGTACTCCCAATGGAAAAGGGTGATCCAGCTGCCCCCCTGCCCCCTTGGCCTCCACGCTAACTGTGCCTGCCTGTCTGGCCTCTGTGCCCTAAGCCTGGGTCAGACACCTGACCAAGAGGATAGGAGGGGTAGACCACTGAGAGGAAAGCCCTGAGCTTTAAAGACAGCCTGCAGAGCCGGCAGAAACTGTTTGGTACTTGTAGCTTGTGCCAAACCGAGTAACATGAAACTGGATTTGTGAAATGCCCCAGTCGTCTGTGCTTGTCTCTCCCAGCAAAAGCTGCAAGTGCCCTTGGTCAGCTGAGAGACAGACTTTTTAAACACGCCCGAACTTCGGAGGCACAATTTCAGACAAAACCCACCTTTTTGGTGATGGCAGCAGACATCGCTGAGAACCTCACTGACCTCTGTGGGTTTCCATGACTCTTTTGCAGACACATAAAGTAATAAATTATTTTGGAGAGCAACTGTTTATACCTATATGCACCTCCCTTGATAACACGGATTCTGGCTGTGAGATAGTATTAATACATGTTGATGGGGCACTTACTCTGTACAGAAGGTATCGTGGTATTTCGTTACTTTGGCGTTGGACGGTGCGCTTCTGCTTAGCATCCCACGTGGAATCTGTGGGCTTAGAAGGAGGGTATCTCCAGAGGAGGCTCAGCTGTTCTCCATCCCACTTCTTAAGAGGAAGGATGGGAATTTTAAGGGTCTAATCCCCGTAACACATGATGCAAGTGCGTGCACAAACACACGGAGAAGCCCACTTGCTCGGTTAGTTATGTTTCATTGGGAGTCTGGCATCTTTTCTGTGGATTTCTTTTGTTTTGTGGTCTCAAGCGAAGCTGTGCTAGCTCGGACGCACACCTGGAGACCTCTTGAGGATGCTGTTGGTGCAGAAATGAAAGAGCTGAGGAACATGAGTGGCCGAGAGAACAGTGGGTCTGTATGTTATAGAGAGAGGAGAGGCTTCCAGATCACAGACTCCACAGGAGAAATCCAGTCGCAGGGAGAACACATGGGCTCCATAAGCCAATGTTCTTATGTTTCAAGGTGGTATAAAGAACGTTTCTTCCAGCATGTTGTGTGGGTCGACAGCATGGAATGCACGTTCCTGGCATTTGAGCTTGCCTTGTCGTTCCTGAAGCTGTGTTCTTCCTATCGTCTTCTGCTTGGATGAAACCATTCCTTTAAAACCCTCCCTTTCAGCCTCAATGACATGTGTGTAAAATCTCATCACTTACTTTTCCAACACTTATTGAGCACATACGTGCCAGGCACTGTGTACGGTACTGGAGAGACTACTCCGAATAAGGCATGTGAATCCCCGGTGTCTGTGGGCTAAACGAAGCTCTTCTCTTCTTCAACCTTTAAAACATGGCACCTCCTAAATCTAAAAGAACAGACTGAGCGTATAGCTTCCTTCAGTGTTCCTGATGGTACCATTTAACGTGGTGAAGGTGATGGCCAGAAATATTTCATGTCTTACTAGGGACAAATAATGTGTTTTCATGGAGAAAGCACTGGTTTCAGTCTGGAGATCCCGTTTCTTACTTTTGCTCTCTTGTATGACTTCCGTGTATGAAGAATCAAATAAAAGCAACCTCTTCAGAGACCTTGTGGTGGAGAATGGGTGAAGTGGGTGCAGTGGGAGCTGAAGCCAGTTCTCTCTGCTCACTAGAGCTGATTGTTAAATTTTCGTGAATTCTACAAGCCCGCTGCTGTCACATTGGTAGCTTGAAATTGGCCCCGATGGGAGTATTTACCCGACAAAGGAGGCAAATGATAAAACTTGGAGCTTTTATTTCCCAGGAAGCCAGTTGTTGGACATTTTCCAGCATATCACTGATTAAAGGGGAAGATAAATATTCTAATGGTGAAGTGGAAAGTTTGGAAAGATGTCAGCATGTGCAGGATCAAAATGAAGGAGAAAGACGCAAATTAGTCCATGAAATTCCAGGCACTCTCCACCCTAGTTTATTACATAGTGATGACGTCGTTTTTTTTTTTTTCCTTCATAGAGGCGGTTGTCATGACATTTTAACCTGGGACTGTTTTATTTCATTTTATTTCATTTCAGTAAGAACGCTGAACATGAGTTATGCTCTGTTAAAGAGGACATTTTTCTGTAGCCGTTTGGACTTGGTGTATGTTCTTTACTCTTTTGTCAGCTAATGACATAGGTTGTTACTAAACAAACCAAAAAATATTAAAAGAATAAATGGTATGGAGTTTGGAATTATAATAACCCATTGCTGGGGTATTCCTTTTTTATATTAATTTTTATTGGAGTATGGTTGCTTTACAACGTTGTGTTAGCCTCCACTACACAACAAAATGCATCAGCCATACACATACAGGTATCCCCTCCCTTTTGGACTTCCCTCACATTTAGGTCACCACAGTGCATTAGGTAGAGCTCCCTGTGCCATACAGTATGTGCCCATCAGTTGTCTATTTTATACATAGTATCAATAATGTATATGTGTCAATCCAAGTCCCCCAATTCCTCCCTCCCACCCCTTCCCCCCTTGGTATCCATACATTTGTTCTCTAAGTCTGTCTCTGTTTCTGCTTTGCAAATAAGATCATCTATACCATTTTTCCAGATTCCACATACATGTATTATTATATATTTGCTTTCTGTTTCAGACTTACTTCACTCTGTATGACACTCTCTAGGTCCATCCACGTCTCTGCAAATGACCCACTTTCCTTCCCTGGGGTGTTGCTTGAGTACTCTCAGAGGCCCTGAGGAGAATCACGTTCACTTTTCTCACTGATTTTCTAAGAAATACAAAATATCCAGTAATGTAGCCAATTCATAATGAAACAGATAAAGCTGCACTGAGCATAGTCTGTGATAGATCCAAACCTGATGTTACATTTGTTTGTAGTTTTTGAAAGTGAAAAATACTTGGTCTGAGAAATATTTTATGCTGGTAGACGAAAACCTGACAACAGCTAAAACTGCACAGTCATGTTTGTTATTGACTAAGATTTTACGGAGGCATCAAATAATCTTGCAAGATATATAGTCAAAATTTAACACAGGAAAATTGGGACGACTTCATAGAAATAATGAGAATAACCGCAGCCACCTTACAGGGCAGGGACTTTAATCAGTAGCATTTCATGAAGACAAAATTCTGTTCGATCAATCACAGCTCTGATATAAAGTTTACAAGGAACAGAATTCCCTAAAAACTAGTTTCCATAAATTTAAAATTAAATGGGTATCCATATGGAAAAATAAGGACTTTAAAACCCCTGCTTTCCACAGAGAAAGGCAATCACAGGTTAAAAAAGAAAAAAAGAAAAAAAAACCCCTGCTTTACACCATACACAAAACTTAATTTGAGATGGATCATAGATCTATGCATTAAAGCTAAAACTATAGGGGCTTCCCTGGAGGCGCAGTGGTTAAGAATCCGCCTGCCAATGCAGGGGACACGGGTTCAAGCCCTGGTCCGGGAAGATCCCGCATGCCACGGAGCAACTAAGCCCATACGCCAGAACTACTGAGCCTGCGCTCTAGAGCCCATGAGCCACAACTACTGAAGCCCGCGCACCTAGAGCCCGTGCTCCCAACAAGAGAAGCCACCGCAATGAGAAGTTAGAGCACCACAACGAAGAGTAGCCCCCGCTCACCGCAACTAGAGAAAGCCCGCGTGCAGCAACGAAGACCCAACATAGCCAAAAATAAAATAAAATAATTTTTTTTAAAAAAGCTAATATTCAATAGCTTTAATTTCTTATGTTAGAAAAGAAGGTACAAAATTAAAATAGGACAGAAGAAAGTTTTAAACAGTTGTCTGCACTGTATAAGAAACTGATTAAGGAATTAAGATGGCTTAATGGAGTTTGCTCCAGAAAATATTTTCTCCATGAAAATGATCGATATTGGTATAATTCCAATGAAAATATTTGTGCTTATTAACCACTGAGTTAAAACTTCCTTGAAGACACAGAGACCAGATTAAAATAAGGTAAAAACATCTTTACAACAGTCCACAGCTCTTATCAGAAAAGCCGACTCAATTCCATTTCTTTTAAGTCAGAAACTTAAATTTTTTTTTTCTTTGACCTCACCGCGCAGCTTGCCGGATCTTAGTTCCCTGACCAGGGATGGAGCCCATGCCCCCTGCAGTGGAAGCGCGGAGTCCTAACCACTGAACTGCCGGGGAAGTCCCAGAAACTTAATTTTTTTCAAAGAGAAGAGGTCCACCCAGGCAGCAGAGCCCACACACACCTTTGGGATCGTGATAGAAGACAGGGAAATGTGTCTTTTGCCCGTCCTCCTCACCCCACAACTGAAGCATCTTCCCTCGGATGGTCCAAAGGCCTCCCTCTCTCATACTCACTTAGGAAACCCCCACCCGTGGAGACATCTGCAAGTTCTGTTCTGGTTTAATGGAGCTTTTCCTTTATCAGTGTGTGCTTTATTCCAAGATCTTTGCTTTTTTAATTGAAGCATAGTTGATTTACAATGTTGTGTTAGTTTTAGGTGCACAGCAAAGTGATTCAGTTATACATATACATGTATATGTTCTTCTTCAGATTCTTTTCCATTTTAGGTTATTACAAGATATTGAATATAGTTGTCTGTGCTGTACAGCCGGTCCTTGTTGGTTATCTTTTATATATAGTAATGTATATCTGTTAATCCACAGATAATTTGTGGATTAATTTATCCCTCCCCCCCTCCTTTGGTAACCATAAGTTTGTTTTCTATGTCTGTGAGTCTATTTGTTTTGTAAATAAGTTCATTGCGTCATATTTTAGATTCCACATATAAGTTATATCATATGATATCTTGTCTTTATCTGGCTTACTTCACTTGGTATGATAATCTCTAGGCCCATCCATGTTGCTGCAAATGGCATCATTTCATTCTTTTTTATGGCCAAGTAGTATTCCATTTGTGTGTGTGTGTGTGTGTGTGTGTGTGTGTGTGTGTGTGTCTTTATGCATTCATCTGTCAATGGAAGTTTAGGTTGCTTCCATGTCTTGGCTATTGTAAATAGTGCTTATGAGCATAGGGGTGCATGTGTCTTTTCGAATTGGAATTTTCATCTTTTCTGGATATGTGCCCAGGCATGGGATTGCTGGATCGTATGGTAACTGTATTTTTAGTTTTTTAAGGAGCTTCCATACTGTTCTCCACAGTGGCTGCACCAATTTACATTCCCACCAACAGTGCAGGAGGCCCCCCGAGATCTTTGAAGTAAACATTTGATAAGATGATTATAAACAGCTTGAGGTTCTACTTGCTTTGGAGAACTCATGGCCATCTTTCTGAAGCTCTTCTGGTCAAAGCATATCTGATGGAAGGGAATATACATCTATCCACCTGCTCAAGAAGAGGGGACCCTTATTGTCAGGATACAAGATGCCCTGGACCCTGGCACTGCCAGGCCTGGTGGGAAGTACAAAGCCATCAGCCTGAGGCTGAGATTCAAGACTCTCCCCTCCCCCATCCCCCCCACCCCCGTGGTCCAAAGGCTTCTCATATCTGCTCACTCAGGGTATCTGCTCCTCATTTAATTAAGCTGGCATGTGGCTCACAATCCAGGTTTCATGGGTAAGCACGTACCCTGTGACTCTCAGCTCAGAAGGTTCTCCCTCATCTGAGAACAGCCAGTGAATTACTAGCCTGGGTCATATGACATCACTAGGTCATCCAGTCAGCTGAGAGAACCGAATGGGCAGAATCACCGCCCTCTGCACATCAGGCAGGAGCTGGGCGTGGCAGGTGCTTTACGAGGGGTGTGGTAGGTCAGGCAGGGTGTCTGGGTACAGAGAGCAAACCTGTGGGCACTGTTGAACTGGAGGAGCTCACATCCCAGCCAGAGAGAACCCTCCAAGCCAGCCAGCCATGGCCATTCTGGGATGACAGCTCACTGTGACAGAGAAGCTAGACACCCACATTTTAGGCAAAATGTCCTGATATTTTTGAGCCGCCGGGTGCAGCAGACACTGTCAAGACCTTCCCGTATCCCTTGGGTGTTTGGCATTTCCACGCATGGTGCCCTGATTTCCAACTGCCAGCTTTGCCCAAGGGCTCTCTTCGCCCCAAGAGCCCACTTTGCCGGCACCAGGCATATGTTGGAGGTGCTGGTGACCCAAGACCCCCTGGGGGGAGTCAGAAAAATACCCCTCAGGTGGGACCACCTGAGCCATGGTCTACACTGGCTCTCAGAGTTCCCAACCCAGTCACCCACGCTGATTGCTTGCTTGGTGATGCCCTTTGTACTGCTGCCCTTCCTCCCCTGTGTCACATCCCCTCTGCCCGACCAGCGTGTCCTGAAGTCACCTCTCATAAACGACTGGGACATGAATTTTTGACTCGGGGTCTCTGGAGACTGTTCATTCAAATTGTTAAAAAGTGTGTTGCTTCGTCTGTTGTATCTGCAGTGTAGACTCCATCCAAGAGCCGCCAGGTTATAACCTCCAGTTAAAATTAACCACCAATGTAGACCCTTTTACCATCGTGGCCAGAGAACTTTGGGAAGCAAAGCTCTAAACTCAGGTGCTCGCGTGTTGACAGTAAATCTGGGGGAGCCCTGGAGGGTGTGGCTTCCCTCCGTGGTGTCCTTCGGGTTCAGGGCCAACGTGGCTTATGGGGCTTCATTGTACGTGTGGTCTCTGCGCATGAGTGCCGGGTGTGACCACTGACCACGTGGCGCTTTTCAAGTGAGGAGGTTAAAAGACACATACTTCTGGGCTTCCCTGGTGGCGCAGTGGTTGAGAGTCCGCCTGCTGATGCAGGGGACACGGGTTCGTGCCCTGGTCTGGGAAGATCCCACATGCCGTGGAGGCTGCAGAGCCTGTGCTCCGCAACGGGAGAGGCCACAACAGTGAGAGGCCCGCGTACCGCAAACAAACAAACAAAAAAAAGAAAACCACATACTTCTGAGAATGACCTTGTGGGGGGTCACCCCCCTCCCTTCTCAGCCCTGTTCCAGGCGGGCAGAGTGCAGCAGCCCTGAGGCCTGAGAAGCTGTCGCCCTGCAGGGACAAGGGGCAAGGAGAAGGAGGCGGGAGGCTAACTCTTGGATGGCCGGAGGGGTAAACTGAGGGCATCGGGTGGGAGGTAAGAGAGGCAGTTTCCCATCCGAGGGAAGGGGGAACTTCCAACAGCAGAGCTGCCCACCTATGTCCAGGGCACGTTCATTGCCTTTGGTGGAGATATCCACACCTGGGCTTCCTGGGCAGTGGCAGAGCTTCTGCAGCGTCTCTGTGAGACATCTGTTTTCCAAGGACGAAAGGGATGGACCTCCCCTGGAATTTGTTACAGGCCAATCCTGTGAGTGGCAGAAATGCACAGTCTCACCTGTGAGCACCTTCCTAAAAAAAGAAGAAAAATTATTTTATTATCCTTGCTTACTCTTGTGAAGGTCAAGACAAAGAGCATTGTTCCTAGTTCTATTTAAAAGCAGTTATCAAGGGCTTCCCTGGTGGCGCAGTGGCTGAGAGTCCACCTGCCGATGCAGGGGACACGGGTTCGTGCCCCGGTCCGGGAAGATCCCACATGCCGCAGAGCGGCTGGGCCCGTGAGCCATGGCCGCTGAGCCTACACGTCCGGAGCCTGCGCGTCCAGAGCCTGTGCTCTGCAACGGGAGAGGCCACAACAGTGAGAGGCCCACGTACCACAAAAAAAACAAAAAAAAAGTTTAACGATTGAGAGATAATCGGTGCTGGGCAGTGATACAAGATGCTCAAAGAACAAATTTTAAATTTACATAACTTGAATTGTCAAGGCAGAGGCTGGAATAGAGATTTTCTATTCCACTTGTAAAATCCGTGATCATACAAAGATAATTATGGAAATATTCAGAGACCTTGCCTGGATCCAGACACAGAACCGCCCCACTGGCTTTTACCTCTCAGTAAAGACCAAAAGTATTCAAAAGAGGGAGGACCTGCCGTCCTCGGAGCCACTCAAGGAACCAGGCAAAAAGGTGACCTGCCTGTCTCAGGACTGGCCTCGACCTGACAGGTCCCCAGGGTTGAGTCACTTTCTTTTACTTCAGTCAGTTTGGCTGTAAAATGATTATGAGCTCTTGTTTACCAAGAAGTGAAGTCCGCTTTGCCTCGCTTTATTCAACTGCTAGAAAGAAGAAGGGAGAACGGAGTGATTAGGAAGCTTCTGTGGCCGACTTTCACAGCAGCAGGTGATGAGAACCCCCGTGACCTGAACCAGACGAGTCTCTTTTAAATCAGACTTGGGGGTCGTGGTTGCCAGTGTCAGTGTTACTGCTGCTGCTTTGTGGCTTTGCACTTGTGACCTGAGGCGAATGGAATGGGAAGGGTATGGGCTGACTAAGTAAATCCGGGTGGACAGGGGGAGGACGAGGTCCATCTCAGATGTAAACCTATCTTGCCCAGATTTGGCAAGCTGGAATTTCGAGCAACAGCTGGAATTTTGCCAGCGACTTAGCTCCGTGGCTCAGTGAACTGAAAACCAGGCTCTGGGTGTCCCAGCCCCGTCGGCCAGCCCACAGCCCAGGGCCAGGTGGCGGTGCCCCAGCGCTCCCAGCGGAATGGGCTGGAAAGCCGGCCGGGAGCCATCCTGCTTAGCGGCAGTCCATGCAGCCTGGCGCCCAGCCGGACGACTCAGTGAGTCCTGGGTGCTGAAATCTCAGGACAGACTTCACCTCAGCACTCGCTCTTGGGGCCACATGGAAGCCACTGCGAGCCTCCCTCCAAAGTGACGGAGCCTGGTGTTGGGGGAGAGTCAGGAATATTCACTTCCTGCCTTTGTCTTTTAGCCGGACCACAGCGACCAGCTTCGTTTACATTCCTTCAGTGCTGTTATTGAAAAGGCTTGGCAGCTCCAAAGTGCTTGCAGTGTCCTTTAGTCCCATTAGGGCTTTTTTTTTCTCTCTCTCTCCTTTTTTTTTTTTTTTGCTAGCTTTCAGCTAGCATCTGGAAAGATCCACTGGATGTGCTAGGCTCCTTTTTCGAGAATCCGCTCCGCCGTTCAGGGAAACCAAGCAAGAAGCAAGCTTCCACTGTATAAGTCTGGAGGAATTTTACAGCCTCTCCAACTACGGTACCTTTTCTGTTTCTTGGTCCAGTCTGTTACTGGGGGTGGTTTTCGGATGAAACTACCGGTGTAACCTAACCCTTTGGGGGGAAGGGTAGGAACCACAAGTGGAAAGAATGTCTCCTTATAAATTGTATTAAATGTCTGTCTGAGTTGAGTTGGGGTGTCAGAGGCTATGCTTTGGGAAGGACTATTGCTACGACAGGAAAGACCTGAAACCCAAACTTCTTTGGGGCCCTTAAGAACTTTATTTTTAAGAATTAGAACAATGTGTGATGTTCTGTCCACTTGGATTTCATTCTGTGGGAAGGGCCTGCCGGGGCCCCTGGCCGCCTGTCTTTGTCACCTGCTCTCATCTCTATCCTGGAGCAGCCTTCTGAAGAAGCGGGGATACAACCTGCATCCTCTGGAAGAAATGTGATGGATCTGCCGGTCTCGCACAGAATCCAAACTGGGTGTTTCCTTGAGGACCACTTGAGGTGGAAGTGTTCGTGTGCAGTTTTCAGGCAGCTAATTAACATAGTAAACGTGCGGAATCCAGACTGCTCCATTGTTATGGGCAAAATTCCCTCCCTGTCCTGGATCATCAGAAAGGGTTTGTACTCGGAAAATTTCTGAACAAGACAAAGGGACTTAGGTCTGGATGAGGAATGAACGGCTTGGCACTCCCCAAGCTGTTCCTTCACTGCTATGCCATGCCAGATTCCTTGCAGAGAAAGCGTCTGGAAGAAAAAGAATTACAGGCATTAGGCTTGGTTTCAAGAAGTGTACTTTTTTCTTTGTGTGCTTCTGGGTTGAAACAGTTAATCATTTGTTCCCCAAGGTTACAGTGTGGTTGTGGTTCTGCTTCTTGTTCTGAAGACAGCACCCTATTTTCCTTCTGGAGTCACTCCAATCCGTGGACTTCGCTGATAAATGATGAACTTCAAAGGGCTTGGAGCTGGGGCTGCATTCAGCGGCTGAACCCAAGAATGTGAATCTCAGAGTCAGCAGAATCGCAATAGAAAGCTCACCAGTCATCTCAGGAGGCTTTTGGAAGGTTGACCTTCATCCCAATGGGATTCCAAGTGAGAAGAATCACAGGGAAGATACCTCTGAACCTTTAAGGGGACCGAACCACGGAGAAACGACTAACATAGGTGACGGCCCCAGAGGAGGGGTGGGTGTGCGCTGCGTTCTCATTTTCCGAGATGGAATTTCACGGGTCATCACAGCCCACCGCGGATGTGAAGGGAGGGGCCGATCTTGGGGCAGAAATGTGCCTGTCTCCAAAGATCCTTGCTTCCTAACGTATGCAGTTCTCTGCAAAGTCATTATGCTTTTCCACTTGTTGAAATGCCCTTGAGTGCAGCTGCCTCTCTGTTCCCCAGCTAATAATGAAAGAGCCTCAGCAAACTGGCAGTGGCTACTGTGGCTTTGGTGCCTTCCCGCTCTGCCCCTGCAGCTGAACCCCTTTTAAGATCCCCAGACATGTTTTCATTTAATGTTTCCTTTATTGTCCTTCCACCAGGCTGGTTGTGGTTAGGACCAGCCACATCTTGTGCAAGTTATGTGAGCAGGAGATGGTTTCATAATTGCTGCTGGTCCAGGAGATGGTTTGGGGATGCTCCCCCAGGTATCCTCTCCATGCATGCTGGCCGGGGCGGGGCCAGCTGTGTGGGGGTGTGTGTTTTATTTACAAGTGGACATGGAAGGCGTTGCAACCAGGAGGGAAGATTATTGGGTTTTGATGCTCCAGTGAGGGAAATTCCAAGCTCAAATAGCCACAGTTGTGATTCAGAATCATATCATGCCCTTAAATTCCTCTCCGCGTTCCAAAGTCCACTCCCCTCTTCCCCGGTTATCCTGGAGCTGTTTCTTACACAAACTGATCTCTGAAAACAGGGGCACAGGATTTCATCCCAGTCTTTGATTTCTTTGGAGAAAATAGAGGGATTTATTCCCAGTGCCCTTGTGTTGACCTTGCCGGAGGGAGAGGGCCAGCCCAGCTCATAATGACCTCATCCCATTCCTGCAGGATTTCCTGGGACACGCGGGCCCTCACTCTCCCTCTGGCCTCGTGTGATCAACCGCATTAAGTCCGTGAGCTTTGGAGCAGATCACAGTGGCGTCTAACCCAGTCCCTTTAGGACCCGAGCGTGAGGTCAAGCAAACACACAGAGCAATCATTATGCTTTCCGCAGTCCCAGGGGGCTTCGGCGTCAGCTGGAGGAGCGGGTGGGGGGAGGGGGGGCAGCGGGCAGCGAGGTGGGGCTGAGTCTAGGAGCTGTGCTGTCTGTAGCAGGAAATCAGCCTGAAAGGAGATGGAAGGGCTTTGGTGGGAGATAAAATGGCACTCTGTTGTTGATGGAAAAAGATCTTGGCAGGACTGTTGTTGTGAATGTTCTGTGGCTTAGAAAGGAATTTCCTACAGGCTGGACTAACCATTACAAATGTCTCTACCTTCAGGAGTCCCAGGCGTGCAGTAGAGCCTCGCCGCGGGAAATGTCAGCTTGGACCATGGGCGCCCGCGGTCCGGAGAAGCGAGGAAGTTTCTTTAAGGTAAAAGGAGGCCTTGACTGGGGCTGCTAACGGGCATCTCACTCCCTGTGCTGGCTGCACGGAGAGCTGCAGGGCTGCAGACAACGGTGGGGGAAGCCTGCTCTCTGAGCCAGCTCTGGCTGGGGTGTTGGGGGGGGGGGAGACCCTGCCTGAGCCCAGCTGTGAGCTATTCCCAGATTTTACAGGAGGTCGGGGCTTTTGTGAGTCAGTGTGCTTCCAGACAGGCCCAGGACCCAGGCGTGGGGAGATGCCACCTGAGTGAGACAGTTGAGGCATCCTTTCTTTGTCAACCGCCAACCTGGTCCTTTTTCATCTGGACAGTTTTTGATGGAAGCTGGACTTGGCATTCTACTGAGTCGGTTGTAGGCTCCTGTGCTTTTACACTTGGCTTGATTCTGTGAATCACTTAAGTGCTCATTAAAAAAAGAGAACTACACACAGATCCCTGGGCCTTACCCTAAACTGACTGAATGTTTTTGCTGGTGTATTTTATCAACACCCCAGAGGCCTGAGAGAACCAAGGCAGCCTGATTAAAACTGGACCACTTTTCTCCATGCCTTTTGATGTCAATGGGAGACCTTGCTAGCTTAATGAGATGAGCTGCTCAATGGGTATTTTATATACTCTGTGTGTGTGTGTGTGTGTGTGTGTGTGTGTGTGTGTGTGTTAAATTAAGACCTGACAATCGTTTCTAACGTACACTTGGGAATTGATTTTCTTCTTATGGTGTTTGCTTTGCATCCCCTCACTCACCCTCAAAATAATGCAAACTCATTGTGGAAAATTTGGAAAATACAGACTCATGTAAAAGAGGAAGGAAGTGGAGGTGAAATGTGCATTTGAAATCTGTCATAGGCTAGTCATAGCATTTATATGCTTCCTGTTTCCAAGAGGCCAAACCTGATTTATTCTGTCAGTTGTGGGCTCAAAAAAACCCATCAGAAGAGGCTGTTGGTAAAGCAAAGCCAAGTTCATTCAAGCAGCTGTTGTCAAGGAGGGCGTCGCCAGGGCACGGGCCTATTGGTGTCTAAGGTCAGGAGGCATCTTTATAGGGTTTAGAGGTCCAGGCCCAACCCTTTAAGCTGTGCTTCTCAAGGCGGAGAATCGACTGGGTTTCAGCAAAGTGTGTGACGTAACATAGTTCAGGATGGGTGGATACAGCAGGACGAGGGCCTTACGGGGGATCTTGGCGAGTAAACCATTGATTAGCAGATTGTTTTCCCAGGTGAGCAAACCGTGCCAGGACAGATTGTTTCGTAGGAATTTCCTGCCGCGAACAGCAGAGTTACTTATTGGTTTACAATAACTTCCTGGAAGAAATACTTAAGTTGTGTTGACACAGATGGTCTCGATTCTCAGTCCTAAGAGTTAAGCTTTGCGGACGCAGCCATCTTAGTTCGCAGCCCGTTTACTTGATTTGAATCAAACCTGTGTAAAATCCACCACTGGAGGCACAAGAGGGGCCCCTCAAGCCTCCCGTGGACCAGGCTCCTGACTCCTCTTTGGTTCCTGGATTCTGTCTTACGCTGAGATATTCATTTCATCCTGGTGGGCAGGGTGGACCCAAACCCCCCTTCTCCCAAGGCACCGCCTACATCAGCCTAAATATTGGATCGTCCGTAATCACCACCTTATGCTCAGGAAGTGCAGTGGGGCTGAATCTCACCTAGTAGTTAGATTTTAAAGTCCCAGCAAAAGGAGAAAATGGAATAGAGTCCAAATTGCCTTTGAAAATTCCTGAGGAATTTGTTGGACCCAATACTACCTACTGTTAGGTCCAATGTAGCCAGTTTTTCCTGCAGTCCTGGGAAAAATCTTTTTTTTTTTTTTTTTTTTCAGTTGAATAACAGGTGAAGTAGTTAACTTGTATTTCTGGGCCATGTCCTGTGAAAGAATCCATCAGACAAGAGGTGAGAGGCTGCCTGAACCCACTGAGGGCAAATCTGCTTCTCTCCTGAGTCAAATGCCCTTGAGGAAAATGTGTGGAAGTGGCTAGAACTATATAACTTGGTGTTGTCTTTTTTTTTTTTTTTCTTCTGCAGAACTTAAATTGTTTCGTTTATTCATTAGATGGTCCAAGTGGATGATATAGTTACCTTATACTTCTTTCTCTCTTCTTTATAGACATTGTTACTCTTTACTATGGCTATTTCATAGTTATTATGGAATAATAGTATCATTCATTATTATAATATTAGATAAATAATATTGTTAGTTATTATTAATTATTCCACAATTTAGGCATGCAGTTACCCATAAGGATGAAGACAACTGCCCCTTGGACATTTAATACTGACTCCTTGGAAGTTCATTGTAAAAATGGTTGCCAGGGTAGCACTCAGGGTTGCCAGGGTAGCCCTCGGTTGCTGAGATGGGCTGTCCCTCCGCACAGCCCTGGACCCACTGGCTCTTCGTTTACTCGTCATGCTTTTTTTTGACTCACATTGATGGAGCACCTGTGATCAGCCAGGCTCTGTCCTAGGCACCATGGAGAGAAAAGCCAGAAGCCATCCCACTTCATGGGGCTTTCAGTCTGGTACCAAAAAAGGATATTGATCAAATATAATATTAAACCCATAATAACGAATTATAAGAGAAAACAATGCTTCGTGAAAGAAGTTAAAGGGACTCTGAGGACAGATGACCTGAGTGGGGCCCCAGCGCAGTCTTTCCTAGGAAGTGGCCTCTGCTGTAGAGCCGGGGTTGAATCTAGGGACTCAGTGAACCTCTTGTGTCCCTGCAGGGCTGCCCTCCACCACACCAGCGATGCCCTACATCCAGGTAGGACTACTTCATAAGGTGGGGATTCGTGGTTACATTCTTGGCTCACAGCTGGATTCCACATGTTCATTATCCCTTTCTTGGTTATTGGGGCTCACGTGATTTTGTGCAAAGCGTGGGTCATTGAAAGACAATCAGCAGACCTCTTCTGCAGCGTCATCTTCCCCTATCCAGTGTGTGCTTTTAAGCCAGAGCTGCTAACCACGAGCAGCGAGCCTTGATTTGTGGTTTTGCATCTGTCCTGGCTCCTGGAAGTGACCAAGATGAGTTGCAGGACGCAAGGGTCCTGGGTAAGGTGGATGGTCTGAGCATTCCGGTGTAATTGACAAAGCCCCGGGGTTATGGTGCTCGTGGAGTCTCTTCCCGGAAGCCTGGCCACAGAAATCCTGTGCCGAACAAACACATGGTCCACAGCCCTTCCCAGCATCGTTGCTAATGTTCCTCAACCACCCGTGAGAAAAGTATCTTCCTGCCCTGCAAGGTGTCTGTGAAAACATGTGGGGGCAGACAGGTGATGCCCTAGACAAGGCAGCAAAGTTATCTGCACATGGTCATAGACGTGGACACGGAGAGCTGTCAGATTGCAAGGCTGTGTTGTGTGAAAGAGACAGTAAGAAAGGCGTCATCTGGGTTGGAAGAGTTCTAAGTGGTCCTGGCTGAGGGCCAAGAAACTCAGCATCATCTTGGAACCCTCCTTTTCCTGGATTGCCCAGCTTCCAAAGCCACCCCTCCCCAACCCCATCCAGGCGCCCAGTGCTAGCAGATCCCCCTCGAGCCTTCAGGATCCACCCCTCCTTCCCTTCCCTACATCCAACTCCCTGCTTAGGGTCTCGTTCTTCCCTTTGCGGACACCACAGATGATGCCCGGAATCCGTCTGCACCACCTCTGAATGTGGTTGTTTGGTTGTTTCTTGTCAATCGTTCCATCCATCCGAGTTGCCTGCTTGCAGACCCCGGCTCCGTGCTGCACCCTGGACCAGGTCTGTACTCTTCACCTTGACATTCGAGGACTTTCAGACGGTGCTTCCACCTTCTCCCAGCTCTTTCTCCACCGGTCTTGTCCCTGTGCCCTCACGGGTCTGCCTCTGTAGCCCAAACCTGCTGTGTCCCTCCTCCTGCCCACCTTCCACCCCTCCCCATCAGGCTCCCAGCTTCCCTTCCAAGCTGGTGTCAACCCTCTTTATCCATTGACAACGGAGCTCATGTGGGCTGAGCGGGTGTCTGCCTGGTGGACAGCTCGAGCACCGCCATGAGGGATTCGTTCTGTCTTTCATCGCCATGTCCGTGATCCCGAGGGGGATCCTCTTGGAGCGGAGAATGGTGCGGGAAGAGGACTGGTGTGATTGCCCCCCTGAGCAGTTCTACGTATACCTATACCATTCTTTTTTAGATTCTATTCCCATATAGGTCATTACAGAGTATTGAGTAGAGTTCCCTGTGCTATACAGTAGGTTCTCATTAGTTATCTATTCTATATATAGTAGTGTGTATATGTCAATCCCAATTTCCCAATTTATCCCTTCTCCCCCCCTTTCCCCCCGGTAACCACAAGTTTGTTTTCTACGTCTGTGACTCAACTTCTGTTTTGTAAATAGGTTCGTTTGTACCATTTCTTTAGATTCCACATATAAGCAATATCATATGGTATTTGTCTTTCTCTGTCTGACTTACTTCACTCAGTATGACAATCTCTAAGTCCATCCACCTTGCTGCAAATGGCATTATTTTGTTCTTTTTTATGGCTGAGTAATATTCCATTGTATATATGTACCACATCTTCTTTATCCATTCCTCTGTTGATAGACATTTAGGTTGCTTCCATGTCCTGGCTATTGTAAATAGTGCTGCAATGAACATTGGGGTACATCTGTCTTTTTGAATTACGGTTTTCTCAGGGTATATGCCCAGTAGTGGGATTGCTGGGTCATATGGTAGTTCTATTTTTATTTTTTTAAGGAATCTCCATACTGTTCTCCATAGTGGCTGCACCAGTTTACATTCCCACCAATAGCGTAGGAGGGTTCCCTTTTCTCCACACCCTCTCCAGCATTTATTGTTTGTAGATTTTTTTGATGATGGCCATTCTGACTGGTGTGGGGTGATACCTCATTGTAGTTTTGATTTGCATTTCACCAATAATTAGTGATGCTGAACATCTTTTCATGTGCTTCTTGGCCATCTGTAGGTCTTCTTTGGAGAAATGTCTATTTAGATCTTCTGCCCATTTTTTGATTGGGTTGTTTGCTTTTTTGTTATAGAGCTTCATGAGATGTTTCTATATTTTGGAGATTAATCCGTTGTTGGTCGCTTCATTTGCAAATATTTTCTCCCATTCTGTGGTTTGTCTTTTCATTTTGTTGATGGTTTCCTTTGCTGTGCAAAAACTTTTAATTCGGTCCCATTTTATTTTTGTTTTTATTTTCATTACTCTAGGAGGTGGATCAAAAAGATCTTGCTGCGATCTATGTCAGAGAGTGTTTTGCTAATTCTTCATGATAATATGGCAAAGCATACCTGATATCAGCATTCGGTGTGTCTTTTCTTTCTTCCTAGATGCTTACACCTGGAGAGGCCTTAGAGCAGTGCTGCCCCATAGAAATACAAAGTGAACTGCAGATGTCATTTTAAATGTTCTAGTAGCCACATTTAAGAAAACGGGCGAAATTGCTTTTTAATAATATATTTTATTTAACTTAGTATATCTAAAATATTGTCATGTCAACATGTAACAATATAAAAATATTAATTGGATATTTTACATTTTTTTTTTTAGTACCACGCCTTTGAAATCCAGTGTGTATTTTACACCGAGGGCATCTTGATTCAGGCTAGCAGCATTTCAAAGGTTCCACAGCCGCATGTGGCAGGTGGCTTCTGTATTGGAGAGTGAAGGCTTATGTTTTGTGGACTCTATACCTCCTCCTTTCACAGATAGTGAAACTAAGGCCCAGGGAGGTTGGAGTGCCAGGGGCTGGTTATTAGTCCCCAGCAGGGGTGGGAATTGCCTGACTTTCTCATGTGGCGCCCCCATCCCATGTAGCCTTTCTGAGGGTTCCACTTTGATCGCTTCACCCTTCTCCAGAGAGATCCCCCAGGAAACTCCATCTAAAAAGGTCATGGGGACAGTGGCCTCTTTCTGGAGCATTGGTTGGCTTTTTTTTGGACACACATGCATATCTTTCACCATCTGCTCCAAATGCTTCCAGGACACAGGCCGCACACCCTGCACCCCTACCCCCACCCAGGGCCTGACTTTCTAGGAATGCCCTCAACATTTTGGACAGCAATTCCTGTTCGTGTTTCCAAAAACAATGGATCTCATGGTTTTAGAGGGTAGTTTCCCAGCACATGTTGGCCATCCACTTCTGATATTAAATGTTGCGTGTTAGGCCACAACACGTTCTCACTTGCTTCAAGGAGCTCTGCCTTTTAAACATCGGGAGTGAAATAGATTCCCCCAGGTCCCCTCAACCACGTTATTCCTACAGACTTACTTGTAACTCTGAGTTTTTATAATTAGGAGGATACCAAGGAAGAAGATGTAGGTTTGAAGGACTCTTGTTTCAATGTATGATTTTCGAAAAATTAAATCATGCAATATAAAATGAACACCTCATACAATATAAAAGGAACATCTGTCAAAGCTGTATTCAAACCATGCGTGAATCCAGGAGGCCAGTGTAAGGCTGATTCAAATAACACTTGGATAGATGATGTATTTGTAGTTGACTTAAAAAGTCATTCTGTAATAAGTTTGCTAAGTTCAAGTCAAAACTGGTGGTAGTGCTACAGGGCAATAAAACTGTGTCCTTTGGGGTAATCTTTTTTTTTTCTGAACAGAAATCTGCAGGCTGACTTGTATCTTCACAGTGCCTGAGTCCTTCATTAACAGCACAGAGCAAAGTCAAACACAGGTGCACCCCTTAGATAATTAAATAATCTTTAGGTGACCTAGTTAAACAGTGCCAGAGCATGACAATGAAAAGAACCCTGTGGGTTCTTGTTAACATAGAAACTCCCAGGCCCGTCTCATATCCATAAATCAGAACCTCCAAGGGAGGGAACGGAAGCCTCTGGCATTAACAAGGGCCCTGGTGATTCCTGTTTTTGGAGCCACCAGAAGACACCGATTCACCAGGTAAACCTGTCAAGGTGAGATGCCAGAGTCTGTGTCTCTGCATTTGCCTGCATTTTAGGAAGTAATTGACACGTGAAATGTGGTCCCCGGCAGTGTCGGCATCACCCGGAGTTTGTTACCGAGGCAGCCTCGACTAGTGGTTCTCAAAGTGTGGTGCCAGCTCCCCGCGTCAGCTTACCTGGAGACGTCTTAGAAATGCAGGTTCTTGGACTGTGGAATGTGGGAATCAGATGTTGGGGTTGGGGCCCGTGGTCTGCGTTTTAACAGGCTCGCCAGGGGGAGTCAGGCTGGAGAATCACTGCTCTATGTCTTAGATTTGAATGACTAAACAGACTGATACAAAAAAAACATAGAAATGGCTGAATTCTGGGCTTGTCTCCATGTCCCCGTCTGGAAAATGCAGTGACATCACCTTCCCAGTGGAGTTGTGAGCTCAGACATGGTACTTTGATGATTGTGCCCACTCACTCTCTACAAGCCTTGGAATAATTGCCACCGTCTGATAAGATGTTCTGTTTTATTCTGTCTGTGCCATCACCCCACGCCCATGTTTCATTCACTCTCTCAAGAGCGGCTGCACACAGACACTGAGGCACCTGCCCCAGCCCCTGTAAACCAGAAGCCAAATCACCCACCAGGCCTCCGACACCTGCCCACCGGTGCTCTGATATTCTCTAAGCTGAGGTTCAGAGACGTGGGCTCCTCCCCTCTCCCGGGAAGGCTTGGGGGAGGTTAATTTTTTAACTCTGTTGTTGGTCTACACGGCCGTTTGCCAAAGGAACCGAAGAACAAACAGAAGCAGCATGTCCTTTGCCGGATGCCTGGCATTTTGGCAAAAACTACCATCTTGGTGCCACTTCACATGCACAGCCCACCTTCCTCCTTATTCAACTACTTTTAAAAATTTATGTTTAGTTTCACACTCTCCCAGGCCTGTTCCAAGCACTTTCAACCCATTGAGTTATTTACTCCTCACACTATCGTTATGCCCATTTTACAGGTGGGAAAACTGAGAGCGGGAGAGGTTACAAAACTTGCCCAGGGTCACACCACTTGTCAATTCTGTGGTGGTTCCCTGGTGACTGTACTTCAACTTGGAAGGGATGGGACCGAGCACCCTCGGGGCCTTAAATTGTCGACCTTGTGCCTCGTCCAGTGCTGACATGAGATACTCCCCGCACACCTCTTTCCAGGTTGCAGCCCCTGTATTGGGTGCTGGTTAACTACGATGTGAGCCTGACTCCACTTTCCCTGCTTGTCACCCCCAGCCTGTCCTCTGCTGGCCACTCACAGATATCCCTTTCGGACGACCGCCTCTCAGAGTTTCCTGCCTCAAAAAGTGGGGATTGTTCTTTCTAAAGACACCCAGGAACCCAGCGTGCACCAGAGTCAGGGTTTACTAGCAGCTGCCACTGCGGAGAACATACTAGAAGGACCCTCAAGCATAGGATTTGGGCTGATTCTAAGGAATTAGTTTGCAGATTGACAAATAAAAATACCGGACACCAGCTGAATTTGAATTTCAGATATAGCATAAGTACATCCTATGCAATATTGGGGACAGACTTACATTAAAAAAAGTATTCACTGTTTATCTAAAATTCAGATTTAACTGGGCACCCTGTCTTTCATCTGGCAACCCTGAAGGAGGCTTGGAGTGTCATCAGGAAGCGAGGGCAATCCCGTGATTGGGCAGCGCAGTGAGTTTTATCCAGAGGCAGGAGGAATGGAGGGAGTCAAGGCGCCAATGCTACAGAAGCAGCGACGCTGTGTGTCAGAAGAGGGGGCCGTTTAGTCATTTTTGTGGTTTTGAGTGTCTGTGTGTTCTGTCTTGTTTCAGACCTGGCCCCTGGCAGCCTTGTCGAATTGGTGTGTTGACATTCTGTGTGTGTTACTTAAGTTCAGGTGGAAACAGGCCAGTTCTCGTGGAACTTCCCAGTTCGGGGCTTGTTTCCCGAGACGCTGATGGCTGAAGATGCAGACCCTCCGGGTTCTGGTCCAGGACAGCCAGTCCAGTCCAGGCCGCTGGTTCTCTGGACATACTTTTGGTTGTTACAGCTTGGGTGGGTGTGCAGCGGGCGGGCTTCCTATCACACACAGGCAGCCGCCAGAACAAAGAATCATCTGACCCTAAATTTCCACTGTGCTGAAGTTGAAAACTCCTGGTCTGCAATGTCAATTAGGAAATAACCCATTCCTGGGGTTTCTCTATCTCTGGGGCAGGTCTTCCAGAAGTAAAGAAAGCAAGGAAAGTGTGAGTGTAGTTAGCACCCACTGTCCTGGCCATTAATAGTAGGTGTTCAATAAATACGCTGAATGAATGAAAAAGCGTGTAATGCATGTATGTGTGTATTACCCATATATCGTTCATTTCTTCAACCTGTATTGATTCAGTACCTATGGTGGCAGGGCCAGCCCTGGGCACCGAGCATGTGGTGATGGGGAAGCAGATAACGATCAGAGAAACTTGAGCTTGAAGGACAGACAGGAAGGCCTGAGGGGGGAGGGCTCGTTGAGGAGGTGGTGTTTAAGCTGAACCCTGCAGGAGAGAAAGAGGCAGGGAGAAAAGTATTCCCAGACAAGGGGGAAGCACACAAGCCGGGGAGCAGGGCCTGAGCCTCTGAAAGAAGAGCAGGGTGGCCAGTGTCTGGGCGTTGGGAGACGGGGGTGGGCATGAGGTAAGGGCCCGGTGCGGGGGGAGTAGCCAGGGCCATTGTGCTGACTGGGTGAGGACCTGGGAATCATTCTTAGTGCAGTGAAGCCATGAGCATTTGGGGGAGAGGGAGTGACATGATCCAACACGTGTGCAGCCCTCGGAAAGCTTGGCGACAGCACCCTGTCTTTAATCCATCAACCAAGAAAACCAGAGTGCAATTCACATCTTCCCTGGCCCCCGCCCCTCATAGGGTGCAGAGTGGGCCTCCCACCCAGCACAGCTCAGCTTGCTGGTCAACCCACCCGTGTCCCCGTGCCTGGCCACTCCCTCCAGAAACATCTCTTCTCCCCTCTCCCAAAACGCCTCCCGAGTCTCCCCATCACCTCCGGTTCACTCTGCCTCACCCTCCACCTTCTCATATTTATTGTGCATGTGGTCTTGGCCCGTCTGGAGCCGTGGACTTCGTGTTTTCCTTCTCTGAACCTTCTCAGAATCGGCCCTGGGAACGCTGGACCAGAGCCAGCTGCCACTTGAAGGCAAGGCGTTTAGGAATGTTGTGAGGTCTCGGTGTGTATTTGTTGCTCAGGACCGCCCCAGAGTTTTTGAAATAACTTCTCTACCTGAAATATGCGGAGTAGACTGGAGGGCAGACACCCAGGCAACCGGACAGTCACTTAGGGCAGAGTCAGCAAACTGCCACCCTCAGGCCAGACCCGGCCAGCACCTGTCTCCATGGTGGGGACACAGCCACACCTGGTCACTGAGGTGCTGTGCACGGCTGCTTCCATCCCACGGTGGTGGAACCAAGTTGCTCCAGAGACCATACGGCCTCTGGAGATTAACATATTGACCCTCTGGCCCTCTGTAGGAAGAGTTTGCTGAGCCCTGACTTGGGAGATAATTGCATTTTGCAACTGAATTCTCAAAGGCAATCTTGAGTGTGGGTAGCAGCGTCTCCAGTTTACAGATGAACACATGGCAGGGCCACTGAGGGCCTGGTCTCCAAGGGCGTGGCCCATGCACTTTCCCGAACCACATTCCCTGCCTCCTATAGATCATCAGAAGTAGCCAGAGTGAATATACCAGTGCTCTCGACCTCTGGTGCCTGCAGGGGCCAGGCGCGTAACCTAAACCAGTCGAGCCCTCCCAGGTGCAAGTTGGTAATTGAGCACTGACCTTTGGCCTCAGTATTGGCGAACAGTAGGGAGTGGTGGGGACTGAGGCAAACTGGAAGCAGATATCCCGTATAAAGAGGTCAGCATCACCACGGCCCAGAGTTTTTCAGTTTCAAGAAGCTAGAAACCTAGATTTTTATGGAAACCTCCTGATTTTTTTGTAGGAAACATCATATGTTTAAATGCTGAACCATTTTAGTTATAAAAGACAGGACAAGCCCACGTGGGGCGAGTCAGACAAAACATAGCCGAGTGTGTCCAGAGGCCTCCAAGGACCTCTGATATATGACATCCATGTTGGAGGGACTGTCAAAGCCGTCCTCGGGAAGGGCGGGTCCCTAACGAGATGCCAGGCGGCTGGGAGTTGCCCTGGGCTCTTACCAGGGGAGCTTCCGTACCAGCCTTGAGCCCTGGCTTCTGGGCAAGCCTTCAGCTGGGCATGAGAGCAGCTTCAGACTCCACTTATCTGCAGAGGAAAGGAAATGCTCAGGAGCCAAAAAGGAGACAGATGCAGGAAGGCTGAGCTCGGGATGTCCTGGGGAGCCCCAGGGTCTGAGATGAAGCTGGTAAGTTCATCCTGGGGATAGCCAACAGGAGCTTCCCAGGGGTGCACACGTCAGCCGTCTCCACTGTAGCAAAGCCCAGTATTACCTTCAGTGCCTCAAAGATGTGCATCCTTACACAAAAGAAAAGACTCGTGGGAAGGTCATGGCTCTGCAGGTCTAAGAACCCTGTCTGCCAAGCCCTGTTGCTCCGTTACCACCTGCTTGATGTGGGACAAACTCTCCAAACCTCAGTTTCCTCATCTGTGAAATAGGGTTACGAAAAGCCCCAGACCTATCACACCGGGATGATGTGAGCATTAAATAAATGACATGATGGGTGGTACCCATTAAGTGGTAGCTGCCATTGGCTGAAGCTGGTTGACAAAGCATATTTTTTACCTGTCCTGTGACATGTGACGTGGATGTCCTGAGACTTCCCCAGTTAGGACAGCTTCTGTCTCTCCTTCACCCGTCATATCCATAGAGCTACCGCTTCAAGGCCTGATAAGACTCATCTAAGAAGCGTCACATTATGTTCTGTACATAAGAACTTCAGAAAGACTTTGGACATCAGAGAGAGGGGGAGACTAACCCACTGGTAACTAGAATCATGGTGCGGAAAGAATCTCTCATCGCGGGGCATACAAGTGAATGAGAGTTGGGGATAATTCGAGGAGCGCAAAGACATCATCATTTATAACTAAGGCTTCAAGTTCAAAAGTTCAGAGTTTTTCAGAATCAGACTGGAGAGAGAGAAATGACTGTCAGGCCGAAGAAGGTAATGCTTCATTTCCATTCGTGGTCATTTGATGAGCATCTCCTGTTTGAAGGAGCTGTATTTCGGGCTTGAGTGGCAGAAAAAAATCCCCACAGGGAACACTATGCCTGCTCTCAAGTAATCTACTAAAGGACATAAAACACCTGTCCCCAGTGCAGCCCATTTCAGAATCTCCCCCCCGAGCCACCCTCCCTGTCTCCTTCACCCCTGCCACTCACCCTACGGTGCTTTCCTGCCCTACCCCAAGACCACACTAAATGCCTTTAGAGTTTCCCAAAGCCTGAAAAATTCTGACCCACCACCACCATTTGTATATAATTTAAAATATTTTTTTATTTTCCCCACGTGACACGCAAGTTAACTCTATGATGAAATTAAAATGCTTCCTTCTTGGAAACGTTTGACAGCCAAGTGCCGGGGTCAGCAGCCTCCACCCACCACCGGCTGGGGCTCTTATGGCCACAGATGTGCGGGCGCCTTCCCTACGCTGGTTCCCATTCATCCCCCCACCAAGTGATCATCACCCCTTTTACAGATGAGAAGACTGAGGCTCAGGGAGGTTACGGTCTCCCCCACGGGTCCCCCAGGCGGCAGGAGCCCAAGCTGGCCTTCCAACCAGGGCTGTGTGGTTCTGGGGCTCATCAGGAAGCTTGGCGGGTCTGCCTGGGGACCCCTGAACCTTGGTTCGCCAGGGGGCTAAGCAGGAGCCCCTGTGAAGGGGCTCAGCTCGGTGTGGTCAGGGTGCCCAGGGGCCATGGCACAACCAGGCCTTGGAGCCCAGTGGCCTGTGCAGGAAGAGGTGTGTCGGCCACACTTCCTCTGTCTAGGGGTCCAAGCGTACTTAGAGGCAGATTTTGAGGGTGAGGAACAGAGCTGCCTGAACTTTCCAAAGCAGAGATTTCCCAGCAAGAAAAGTGTGCAAAGTGAGCTTTGGAGATGAGCTGGGAGAAATTAGGGAAGTGATTCCTGGCAGCCTGTTTTGTTTTTTGGGTTTTTTTCATCTTTATTGGCATATGATTGCTTTACAGTGTTGTGTTAGTTTCTGCTGTAAAACAAAGTGAATCAGTTATACATATACATATATCCCCATATCCCCTCCCTCTTGCGTCTCCCTCCCTCCCTCCCTATCCCACCCCTCTAGGTGGACACAAAGCACCGAGCTGATCTCCCTGTGCTATGCGGCTGCTTCCCACTAGCTATCTATTTTACATTTGGTAGTGTATATATGTCCATGCTACTTTCTCACTTCGACCCAGCTTACCCTTACCCCCTGTGTCCTCAAGTCCATTCTCTACATCTGGCAGCCTGGTTTTCATTCTTAAGTACGTTAATTCCCCCCCACCCCGCCCCGGGGGTAGGGGGTGAGGGTTTTGAGTGATATCATTTCAAATTTACAGCAGAGTTGTGACAATGGCACAAAGGATTCTTTGTATTATATACTATCACGTATGTTATATAATATCACATATACATGCTATACAATTTCAATAAAAAGTTGCAAGAAGAGTTCAAGGGCCTTCCATATGCTCACAGAAGTCATCTGGCCATAGACAAGTTTCTTGTCTGAACCAAAATGCTCAGATCCAAAACCAGGCGAGAGCTTTCGGGCATTGCTTGTAGGCACCAAAGGAAGGCATGTGGGGTTGGACCCAGCTCTCTAGCTCCGGCCCCGACCTCAGGCCTGCAGGTCGATGCACCTGTTGTAAGATCAGCTCTTCCCTCCTGGAGGGTCTCAGCCCAGCCGCCTGGTTCCAGGAGGCTTGTCCAGCATTGGGAAGATTCCCAGTATCCTGGGCTGGGATGGTCACTCCTAACCATCTTGGTGTGTGAACATCAGGCTGTTCTCCATCCTGAGTGTTTGGTGTCATCAGGAGACAGAAGATGCCGAGGTGTAGGGACACATGACCACAGGGGCTGCATTTTATCCCGGCATCAAGAGGCCCTGGGTCCGTAGCTGTGGAATCAGTGGACAGGCTCTCCAGAGGTCACACCTCTTCACATCTCGGACCCTCTGGGGCTTCGCTTCAGACGACCGTTACCTTCTTAGGGGACCCCAGGGTTTAGAAGCTGGAGCTGGGCCATTGTAGCTTATTTCCTCCAAAGACAGTCCCTGTAGCACAGATCTGTAAAAAAGACAAAACAAAAAAACTCTGAAACCCTGTTTTCTGACTTTTATGGATTCTGGTTTTTAACTGTGGTAAAACATACATAAAATTGACCGTTTTAACCATATTTAAGTGTGCATTTCTGTTGCATTAAGTACATTCACATTATTGTACCCCCGTCCCAACCATCCGTCTTCAAAACCTATACATCTTCCCAAACTGAAACTCCGTACCCATTAAACACTCACTTCCCCTTCCTTCCTCCCCACCAGCCCCTGGCAGCCACCATTCTACTGCCTGTCTCTATGAACTTGATTATACTCTAGGAACCTCACATCCGTGGAATCGTACAATGTTTGTCCTTTTGTGACTGGCTTATTTCACTCAGCATCATGTCCTCCAGGTTCACCCACGACGGAGCATGTATCAGAATTTCCTTCCTTTGTAAGGCAGAACAGTATTTGATTATGTGTATAAACCGCATCTTGTTTATCCATTCATCTGTTGGTGACCATGTGGGCTGCTTCCCCCTTCCACCTATTGCGAGTAAGGCCGCTATGAACGTGGGATGGATTCTGCTTCTAAAAGTTTTTTTTTTTTTTTTTTTTTTGCGGTACGCGGGACTCTCACTGTTGTGGCCTCTCCCGTTGCGGAGCACAGGCTCCGGCCGTGCAGGCGCAGCAGCCATGGCTCACGGGCCCAGCCGCTCCGTGGCATGTGGGATCTTCCCGGACCGGGGCACGAACCCGTGTCCCCTGCATCGGCAGGCGGACTCTTAACCACTGCGCCACCAGGGAAGACCCTCTAAAAGTTTTTAGTTCTCTTGCCCTGAGTACGAACATTAAAACGTCCCTAATAGAGGAACATCACCCACAAGGTACATGAGCATGTGTGTTGTGGGGAGTGTGTGAAGTTAAGCCTGAGTCTCTTGCAAAATGCAGCTCCTGGTGTCTGCCCACTGGGGCAGGGGCCATGCAGTCTGCTTGGTGAGCAGAGGGGCGGCACTGTGACTTAGGACCAATTAAAGTTGTCCAAGTCACTACCGGCTGTGGCCACTCACCAGGCATGTGTTTCCTGTTACTTTTCTCTGTCTTACCTTTCCGGTCACATTGTAAGCCTTTTTAGGGACAGGGACAATGTCTTTCAGTGTCCATTGAGCCCAGTTCCCCAAAGGTGGCCGATCTTCAATAAATGTGTGTTGACAGTGGCTCTCATTCCAAATCTGCTATCTCTCCGTGCTGTGCGTGGACATCTTTGGTGTCCAGATATGCCAAATATGTACTTTCCCACCATCAGAAGGACTTTTCAACAGCTGTTCTCTTGTTTGCAGCTGAGCAGCTGAATTAAATTAGTGAATGGAAGTCTTAAAACAATTCGAGTTGATTAACCTATATATATACATATATATTGGTTTTGTCCTCAGGGCTCTTGGACCCCTACAACCTTGTTCCACGTCAGCCAAGGAGTTTGTTGAAATGCAGAATCTCAGGCCCTACCCCAAACCTAGGAACCAAGACCTGCGTTTTTGACAGGATCCCCAAGTGATGCACGTGTGCATCCCAGTTTGGGGAATACTAGTCTGGGGAATATTATTCTGCTAGTTTCATTCTGAATGATAAAGAGGGTTGAGACCCTCTTTATCAAACTTGTCCTGTTTGTGTAGAGGAGAGATGAGGCCAAGCTAGCGCTGGAACGCTGTGCCCCATTCTGGTCACTTTACGTAAGCAGAGTTGCAGGAATAGTCCCGCGTATACCTGTTACCTGGGAACATTAGGGAGGGACCAAGGCACCCAGCTGCCTCAGGTGGAGGAGGTAACCTGAGAGGCCTTGCTCTGAATTTATAGCGAAAATAACCACACTGGTTGGGGTCCCCAGACGCAGGTTCAGAGACAGGTTATGAACACCAGCAGCCTGTTTGGGAGGTGACCACCAGAAGCTCAGGTCGGGGCGTAGGGAGGTGAGACAGAGAAGGGAGAACAGCCACTGGGGCTCAGTCCCGCTGGGGTCCTTGGGGAGACTGTATAGTGAGCATCAGAACTGTCCCTCCTGGGTGAGGGGAAGCTGGGGTATCTGTGCATGGAGGCCCTCCTGCTCTGACCTCATCCGCCCACAGAGCATCTGCAGCCTTGGGCAGAGGCGTCCACGTGCTTGCAGTGGAGCCTGAGGGAGCAGCGACCCCGGGAGGTACGGGCGGGGTGCTACCTGTACCTGCTGCCTGTATCCCATCTGAAGTTCTGGGGTGCCTCGGCCGACATCTACATCAGAGCTCCAGGTCCTGATGAGGAACAAAGCCTTTGCATTTTAGTCAGTTTCAAAGCCTCAATGATTCATCGCCTGCGAGTTACTAATCGTCTTCAGGAGACTGAAAATGACCAGACTTTACATTGTCTTACAATCCAGAGTCCCTTTTCATAATCCCTCTGCTTTCTTCCTTCCCTAAATTAAATATATGTGCTCAGAGGATGTTGTCATACTCGATTTACAGAAAAAACATTTTTGATGATCGATTCTAAATTTTTCATCTTCATGTTGCAAGTTGGAGGTTCATGTCTCCTCTCCTGTTACTTTCCCCTTGAATCCTTACTCCATTTCTCTTTTTTAAAAAAAAATTAAAATTGAAATTCCAAATACGGCAGTTACTATTCCTAGGGGCCATGTCAGCATCTCCTCAAGTCAGCATTTCCTTAAGAGTTTCTGTAGAACACTGCTCCTCGGAAAGTGTCCTCAACAGAGTCTTAACGACCAGAAGGGCTTATAAGTGGAATCTAAAAAACTAATAAGACACATGAACTTATTTATAAAACAGAAACAGACTCACAGACTTAGAGAATGAACTTACGGTTGCCAGTGGGGGAAGAGTTGGGTGAGGGATAGACTGGGAGTTTGAGATTGATATATACACACCACTATATATAAAATAGAGAACTAATAAGGACCTACTGTATAGCACAGGGAACTCTACTCAGGACTCTGTAATGGCCTATATGGGAAAAATATCTAAAAAAAGAGGGGATATATGTATATGTATAACTCACTCACTTTGCTGTACACCTGAAACTAACAAAACATTGTTAATCAACTATACTCCAATATAAAATAAAAATTAAAAGAAAAAAAAGATCAAGAAGGCTGTGGAATCCTACACACTCTGTTCTCTTCCTGGAGACCCTCACTTACACCGGCTTCTTAAAAGGTTTTGAGGAGTCCACGTGAACTTGTTTAATTGAATGTTTAACCCAGTTTCATTGGCTATTTCCAATGTTACTGGAGCAGTAACTCTTGTTTTGGAATCACGCCTGTTCACATCCCACACTGCTAGTGTTGGGTGAAAACATTTGAAGAAATGCCACTTGAAACACTCTCAGTGCATTTGAAATTAGTAGCACTGGGGTGGGCTGAGCAGAGACAGTGGGCACAGGAAAATTACAGCTCAGAGTTTGCACTGCTTTTTGTAGCTAGGGAAAAAAAAAGAGAGAGAGAGAAAACTTCCTTACATGTAACTGATGTTTTGGAATGAGGAGTGACTCTGATTCCATGCTGAAGTTAACCCCTGGCCTGTAATTGAGTAGACTTGTCAAAAAAAAAAAAAGGTGGGCTGTGTGGGTGAGGTACAGCTCTGAGCGTCAACCCGGCCTCGAGGGGAGAGGAACATAATTCATTAGCTCAGGCCATGACAACTGGCAGAGCATCCCATTTCCTTAGTTTTATCAAGGCCTGCACCAACCAAGCGGTATATTCCTGGCACTTCCATTTGGCAACTTTGAGCACCTACTGGCCGACTGTCATATTGCCAAACCCAGGAGCTCTGAAGACTGATCTAACTGCTAGGCTGTTAACTCCAGGCTCTGTATGAATTCCACCCGTTGAACTGTTCTTTTACTTCTCTTTTTCCCAAAGAAGATAGCTATTTTTCCTATGGAAAAAAAGAAAAAGCTATTGCAGAAAAAATTCTTAACGTAAAGAAGAGCGAGAATATCACCTATATTGTGCCCTCTTTAATTGCACCACCTGGAAATGAGCCCTGTGAGGATCTTGATGCTGATGGATACAGGATTTTGCTTTCTCTGTTTGTAATTCTAGTGTATTATATTAATCCATAGATAAATACATTACATAAATGGGCTCAGAGAATACATACAACTTTCTTTCCCACTGAATAACAGGTCTCTGTATTTATATACTGACATATCAATAAACATATATATGTGTGTGTATATATATATATGACAGAATCACCGTTTTAAGGGCTGTATAATATTCCAGTACCTTGCTGTACCACACTTTTAAGGAGGCCACTGTTATTAGACACTTAGTCCTTTTTCCATTGTTCATGATTATAAATGATGCTCCCAAGAACCTTCTTTAACATATACCTGATTGCTTCTTTGGATCAATTCCTAGAATTGGAAATGCTGAATTCAATCGTTTGCATACTGAGTTGCAGATATATACATTCAGATTGACTTCCAGAAAGGGGGAGTCATTATTTCTCCTCCAGGGCTTATTGAAAGCCCTGTGCAGGCAGCTGCTCGGTAGGAAGCTGGAGGTGGTAAAAGGGAAGTGAATGTGACTTAGATATTTATGCCACTGCATTCCGGAAAGGCTAAGGGGGGCAGCTGGCCGTCACCAAGAGTTTGAGCCAGAAGAGGCGTTAGAAATCCATTGATGTATTGAATGCTTGAGGCAACTGAAGTCCAGAGAGGTTAAGTGACCCACACCCCTCACCCTATACACACACAGGGCCAAGGGCCCACAGTCGTCAAGTCTCTTAGGATGGATAGACGTGAAAAACATAATTCTCATACAAATACATAGTGAGCGTGTGTCAGAGATTGATTTAACTCATTAAGGAGAAAATCAACAAGTTATTAAAGCCAATCATAGATGGCAGAGACTAGCAAATAAAGAGTGGGCCAGTTGGTCCAAGTGTCCAGACCTGAGGTATCCTCTGGATCCCTCCCCCTGCCGGTGCCTCAAATGGCAGACCATTCACCAAGAATTTTGTATCCAAGGCCCAGAAGTTTTGTTACTGAAGGTGATGAATGCTGACATGGATGCAGTCGATGCTGAAAATCAGGTGGAACCGGAGGAAAAAACATGACTTATTAACCAAGTGTTGGAACTCCAACACACACTTGAAGATCTCTCTGCAAGAGTAGATGCAGTTAAGGAAGAAAATCTGAAGCTAAAATCAGAAAACCAAGTTCTTGGACAATAGATAGAAAACCTCATGTCAGCTTCTAGTGTTTTTCAAACAACTGATACAAAAAGCAAAAGAAAATAAGGGATTGATATCCCTTATGTCTTACGGAATTGCTGCTGACCTTTTTTTCTTTAAAACTTGGATAGATTCCAAAAGTTATAGTACTTTTGTCTGTGGCTTCACTGAGTATTTACGAAGATAATGTCAGATCTAAGCAAAATTAAGAGCATAACAGGAGACTTCCATGAGTTCGTGTATTATGTTAGTCTACAAAAATGTGCAGACGTATTGTAGAGACTTTATAATTAGAAATGCATATATTTGTGAAACTTGAAAATGAATGTTATATCAAACTTGCTTTGATTTATAGGTTTAGCATTGTCTTTTATTGTAGGCATAGGTAGAGATACAAGAAGATAACCACCGTGTTGTGAAAAAGTGACCAAAATCATGTACTGAATGCACAGCTTTATATACCCTGTCCACCATCGTGTGCCTCTTCTCCATTTGCTTTCTTCCCATTTTCCTTCCCCTAAGCAAAAAATTGGTTTCACATTTGTAAAAAGTAATTTTAGTTAATCTTCTAAGAGAGTAGCCCGAACTCTGTTGAAACTTAACCAAAGTAAGATACTTTCTCAGTTTAGGGCTTATTTGTTATATTTAGTAATAAGATAGGATAGTTGGTTTCTGTTTAATCAATTGAAAACGGGGGCTATAAAGATGAAGATTTTTCTTTGAAACTGAATGATTGTATTGGGAAGATTTGTCGTTAAAAACTTCCTTTGGGGCTTCCCTGGTGGCGCAGTGGTTGAGAGTCTGCCTGCCGATGCAGGGGACACGGGTTCGTGCCCCGGTCCGGGAAGATCCCACGTGCCGTGGAGCGGCTGGGCCCGTGGGCCATGGCTGCTGAGCCTGTGCGTCCGGAGCCTGTGCTCCACAACGGGAGAGGCCACAACAGTGAGAGGCCCGCGTACCAAAAAAAAAAAAAAAAAACTTCCTTTGCACAAAATAATCCACTTGATATCTGAAAAGACGAGCTCTGGTTGTGTGTGTGTTTGAAATAGAAAATTTTGAGGAAAAATAGAAATAGGGTAGGAAAAGTATTCAATCCTTGGTAAGTACTTGTAACCATCTCCAAATGTTTTTAGTCCAGATTTGCGGTATCTCTGGCACAGATTAGATTTGGGGGGGAATATATAAGAAAATGGATTAAGTTTGGCTAACCTTATGTAAACCACACCTAGAAGGGAGTAAAGTTTGGTCTCAGGTTTATTTGCAGTACCCAGATGATCAACTTTGCAAAGTCGCTTAAAAATGTTTTAGTATCAGAATCATGAATAAAATGGGAGAGTTTTACATGTATACTAATTGATGCTTTCTCAGTATTTTATCTACTTCTCCCAGAATTTTCTGTAAACCCAACTACTGGTTTGCAGAGTTTTAGTCATTTAACAGTTTTTTAAATTTAGTTTGTAAAAGAAATATATATATATTAGTTTGTAGATTCCATTTGGTAAAGAAATCAGTATCAGAAGTAATGTTAAAATATTAAATAGGAAGAGAGATCCACTAATATAGTTTATGGTTATTAAATTTAGGCTAATCATAGAATAATCTTAATGTTTGTATTGGTGTAAGATTTGATGACTTTAGCTGTATGAATATATAATAGTCATACTGCAAACATTTTGCATCCCTTTGTGACCTAATTTTCAAACATTTGAAGTTTTCAAACATTTGAAGTTGTGTTGCCGTTATGCTTCGCTGTTTAATAAAAAGCTGTTTCCAAAAAATAAATAAATAAAGAGTGGACAAAAGCATTTTATCTTGACCCAGCTTTAACATCTACCACTGGCCAGCTTTGTGTATGTAACTTTGCAAGGTTAGATATGGGCTTGATATTGCCGATATGCAACCATTTTTTGCACTTCCAACACTGCAATTTTATATAATTCAGCCTAACACAAAACTGGCTCAACGTGGACAGGGCAATAAAACCAAAACCTTTGGGGTTATCTTTTCTGCCAAACAAATATCATTTGCACCGTATCAATCTTCCACAAGTTCTGCATCTGACTTTACAGAGTCTGAGCCTTCAGCAAAAGAAAAGAGTTGAGGGAATTCGCTGGCTGTTCAGTGGTTAGGACTCGGCGCTTTCACTGCCGGGGTCCCGAGTTCAATCCCTGGTCGGGGAACTAAGATCCCGCAAGCTGTGCGATTCAGACAAAAAAATTAAAAAAAGAAGAGTTGAACAAAATGAGATCCCAGGCGACCCTTAGGCAGGCTTGTTAGATGGTGCCCAACTAGGACCTTGAAGGGAACTTTTTTTTTTTTTTTTTTTTTTGCTGTACGTGGGCCTCTCACCGCTGTGGCCTCTCCCGTTGCGGAGCACAGGCTCCGGACGCGCAGGCTCAGCGGCCATGGCTCGCGGGCCCAGCCGCTCCGTGGCGTGTGGGATCTTTCCAGACCGGGGCACGAACCCGTGTCCCCTGCATCGGCAGGCGGACTCCCAACCACTGCGCCACCAGGGAAGCCCTGAAGGGAGCTTTTTCGCTTCAAGTTTTGCATAGTTTTCTTAACTGTAGGAACAACTTTTGTGGCTGAACCGATGAGTGGGTGGGCAAGGCTGATTGTAGTGGTGAACCCACCCACATTGGGATTCCTCTGAATGCTCGAAGGCTGAAAGGGCAGCGCATTCGGGCTTTAGCTCTAGTTTCCCATGCGATCGGCCTCCCAGTTTCCTTTTTCCCAGGACCTGAGCAGAGATGCCTGCTCGCTGTGTGGGAATCTGCTCTGGCCAGTCTTCCTGCCTCTGACTTTGTGGAACACCTCTCGGGAGACTGTCACACCTGGAGGGGGTGCCAGGTGGAGCCCAGGAAGCTGGAAGGCTGGCTGGTCATCTGACCGCACCCATTTTGTAAGTTCCAGGATGTTAGTCCCACGCAGCACGTTTGTTACTAAGAAGACAGCAAAACAAGGCACTAACAATCGACCAACACAACCTCAGGCCCTTCCACTTGAGCTCCATGAAGACAATTGACAGCGCATTTCGATTCTAAGATGTACTGATTTTCAAAATTTACCATCTCTTTAGTTATTTGTATCCTGTAGTCAGGGGTGTGTTATAAGCCTCTGCAAAGAGGCTTTTTCCAAATATGGTCACATCTTTTTTTTTTCTTGATGGTGTCTTATAATGA